>NW_020922195.1:0-25379 GCF_003984885.1 Neopelma chrysocephalum
TTTTCTAGGCCCCTCTCCGAGTGGAGCAAGCAGTGCTGTCCTTGAAAAGGCTGCTTGGTCGTTCAGGGTGCTGCCCCAAGAGACTCTCATCTCCGTCAGTCTCAAATGACCAATATCCTGAACCGCCTGTATGCAGGGTTGAGTCTGCGGCTCCCAGTGCATCTTTCACCTACCGTTTCGACCCTCGCCCGTCGCTACAGGACTTTTTGCATGTGGGTAAAGCCTTCAAGCCTGCGCAATGAATTTTTTAGGTGAGATGCAGTATGCGCGGAACTGAACCCACCCTTTAATCCTGAGGTTCATCTGCCAGGGCCAAGCAAGCTTGGACGGTGGCAGCGAGGTCCTCAGGACGTAGGTTTGATTAGAGTGACCTTCTCTGAGATGGATGGCCTTCCAGGGCTAAGCGAGCTCCATCTGCCCGGGTTTGGGATGAGAGTTGTCCTTCTCCTAGGATGACTGCCAGAAGGCTAATGAGCTCATCCTGCCCAAGAATGTAGTATATCTGGTCCTATGGTTTTGACCTGTCTGGCATGGGTGACCCTACCGAAGGCATGAACCCTTGCCAGCATAGCTCGCAACCACATAGGGGTACATAGGCTACTTACCTGTTAGAACGATTTGGGTAAGTCCTTCAATTCCTACTTTACTAACACCTACCTAAATACCATCATAAGGGGACAACCAGGAGCAGCCCTTAGTCCTGCCCACCCTTTCAGGATGTAGCAGAGCAGAGAAAATATATCCAGAACATGCCGAACCTGGGCAGTAGCCGCAGGTGAGCCAAAAGTAAATAGGTAAATAGACAAACAAATAAATCAGCTGACCAACCGTTCAGGCCCCCATACCTGTCAAGGCTGGGGTGCCTTTCAAGACCCCAGCCTGGCTGGGGTCCCCAACAATCTAAAAGAACCCACTTTCCACCCTGACGATTATTCTTCTCCCACTGTGACACCACAAGTGGCAGGCGCGTTGCACACCTGCGATGTTTCACATGGGACAGCCCTGCACTCCCACCCGCAAGTCGGAGAACAACCATGATCCGCTCAAAGCACTTCCCCTCTGCTCCCTTTCCACTTCCCTGCCCCCTCCCCCCAGACCTGGATCGGCCAACCTCTGTGTGCTCTGAAGCTGCCTCCTCCTCTTCCATGGGGGTGCAGTACCTGCCGGAAAGGCTCCCCTCTCTCTCTCACCTTTCTCCTGCTGTAGCTGTACCTGGGTTACAAACCACGCGCGCAGAGCGCGCGCGGCGCCGGACCCTCGCAAAGCGCGCAAAAAAGGCTCACGGCTCGCGGAGGGCCCCGCGCCAAGAACGCACATGCCTCCGGGCGGCGCGGGGGCCAGCGGGAGTGCGCGGACACCCCCAGCACGCGCGGAGCCGTCCCCGCCCCCCTCCGCCCCCGCCCCCCCCGCCCCCCCCGGCCCCCACCCCCCCGCCGGCGCCGGACCCTCGCAAAGCGCGCAAAAAAGGCCCACGGCTCGCGGAGGGTCCTGTGCCAAGAACGCACATGCCTCCGGGCGGCGTGGGGGCCCTCCTTGATTCCACAATGTTCCAAAATACCTCAGGGTTCCCTTGGCTCTTAGAGGCTCCCCAGTGTCCCACCGGCCCCTGGATTCCAGCAGGCCCTGCAGTGTCCCAATGGCCACTCGGTTCCATGAGCTCCTGTTGTGGTTTAGCTCAATTTCCCCATCCCATCCTGTGCTCAGATGCCATGAGAACTGCAGAGAACCAAGCTGAGAACAGGACGGGCCCTGGTCCTCTTTGGTGCCCGGGGCTGCTCCGAGAGGGAGTCCCCGGCCGCTGCCCCCGGAGCCGCCGCGCCGTCCCCTGAGCGCCGCTGAGGCGGCAGCGCTGGAGCGGGGCCGTGTCTGCCCGGAGCCGCCGCTGCCACGAGGCTGCCGCCGCTGCCGCTTTTGGCCTGCGCTGCCCCGCAGCCGCCCGGCACCGGCTTCCCGACACTGCCGGCGCCTGGAAGCGGAGCCGGCGCTCCTGCAGCGCCTCGGAGTCGCTGCTCCGCCGCCACAGCGGCTGCCGCCGGCGTCTGTGCCCGGAGCCGCCGCTGCCACGGGGCTGCCGCACTCACCGCCGGGGTTGCCGCTCACGCAGCCGCCGCTCTGCCCCGGCTGCACCGGGACCCGGCACCGCCTCGGGCCTGCGCTGCCGCCTCAGCGGCCACAGGGGACACAGGGATGGGGGGACCTTTGCTCTGCGACTGCTGGGGCCTTGCTTTGTTCTGCTTGGGTCTTTGCTTTAGGAAAATTGCTGTTCATTTTCATCCAGCTCCCCAGCACCTCCCTCTCAGTGGGACACCTCTGGCAGCCTCTCCCAGCTCGGGAACCCTCCAGTTTGCAACACTCCAAAGACCCTCACTGATGCCCAGGACAATTCTGATCCCCTTCAACAAACACTCCTCCAGCTGTGACCCTTGTCTGTTGACAAACACAAAGGGATTTGTGCGAATGTTTCCCTTGAAAACAAGGAGAATTTTGGAGAGGGACCTTTCCACCCCCACCTATTGATGTGTCCACACATCTCTGCCTGGGTGTGGATGTGAATTGACTGTGGTGGTAATGTTGTTCTTGTGAGTCTATAATTCAGTCACTGTTAAAATTGTACCAAATGCTATTGAATCACTTGGTGAATGATTAAGTGCTAGTAATCCCTTTTGCCCTCTTGTCTTTGGATCCAAATCCTTTGCACCCTGACCCCCTTGCATGCAAAGGTTCTGTGTAAATCATTCAATTTCATCAAAAAATATATATTTTTCGTGATGTCCACTTTAAAATCTTCCTCCTTAGCTAAACTACATAACAACTCTAATTAGTTGTTGATGTCTTGAAGACTTGAAGACAATTAAAGGAAAGGAAATTATTTGTTTTTCAGTGTTTTAATGGATCCCACAGTGTGTTTGGAGTTGCATCAGCTGTCAGTCCAAGATTGGCCATGTCAGAACTGGTGAGGTTGGGGGTGAGGAGCAAGGTTGATCATCCAGGGTCAGTGTGGATCTCCTGAGGAGACACTCAGCATCAAGATCACTTGGAGAATACTTCTATCACCTCTTCTCTGAACTAAAAAATATCCATCATTGAATTAAAACATTAAAAAAGCAGAAACTTTGAAGACTTGTTTTGAAATTGCCTTGAAGACAATTAAAGGAAGACAAAGAGATCCTGAGGGATTTCTGCATTTTAATGAGCCCCACGGTGTGTTTGCAGCCCAGCCCATGATGCTGAGGTACTGAGAGAAGATTGAAGCAGCTGCTGAAGAAGTCAGAAGCCCAACTGCAAGTCCCTTGAAGCATTGCTGGGCCCCACTGAGGGCAGGCACTGACAAAGCCTCCCCAGGGACTCCTTGGAGCAGCTCCTTGGAGGCCAGGAGTGCAGGCAGACAAAGGCTCTGGGCAGGCCCCTGCAATGCTGAGCAAAGCCTGCCTTGGTTTTGTGGAGCACAAAGGCCAAGGCCTGAGCCCCAGGCCCTGGCCCAGCAGATCCTGTCCCTCCCGGCTGGCTCAGGGCTGTTTGGGGGGCAGTGGGATGGGAGGGGGAGGAACAACAAAGGCCCAAAACTGGGCAACCCCTGCCAGGCTCCTGAGGGAGGGGCGAGGCAGAACCCAAGTGCAGAACCTGCAAGGCAAGTGGCTTGTGGTGGCCTGAGTGGCAGAGGCAGCTGCCAGAGGCAAGGGGACAAAGGCCTGGGTGCCTTTGGGCCTTGCAGCCCTGCCAGAGCCCTTGGCCATCTCTCCTGCAGGCTGTCCTGCCCTGGCCCTGCTGCTGCTCTGGCCTTGCAGGCTGCACACACCCCTCCTGCTTTCCCACCCCCCTCCCAGCAGCATTTCTAGACCCTCCCTGATGTCTCTGCACCAGCTCTGGCTGTTGCCATGTGCACTTGGCCTTCTTACCTTGGATGCTGAGCCCCTGTGCCACAGGACATCCCTCCCAGAGCCCAGGCCCTTCTCCTGGGGGTCACTGCAGAGGTGAGCAGATCCAGGTCACCTCCCATTCCTCTGCCAACCCCCTGGGCCTGCTCTGGGCCCTGCAGGTCCTTGCCCTGCTCCCAAGGGGTGTGTGTGGGAGGTTAATGGTCAGGGCTTGGGGTTTAGAGCTCACGGTTGGGATTAGGCAAAAGCTTAGGGAGGTTTGTTGTTCTGCTGGCAGTGTCTGGTTCATGATTAGGGTTTTGGGATATGTCAGGATTAATGCTTGGCTTTTCATACTAACAGTACTGGTTTGGGATTGGGGTGGGCACTGGAGTACAAATAAGAGTTTGATGTTCTTGGTTTGGACTTTGAGGTCAGGTTGAGGTTGTGATTAGAGCAATGGATTACTTTAAATGGGAGGGGCAGCGTTTTTAGGTAGTGTTGGGGTTTGAGGTTACAAAGAGGATAAAGGTCTATCAGGAATGTTTGCACAGTCAGTGTTTCAGCACCCTCAGCATTACCTGAAACTGTTTTTACCTCATCAAAAATCTTTCCTCTCTTTTGGCCAAAACCCTTTTTCCTTCCCAAAACACCCAAACCTTTTTGTCCCAGTTCCTCCTAATCTCCCCCAAACTTTCATCTGTGTGGGATCAGCTTTTTGATGACACTATGCCACCTCCTGGAATCAAGAGGCCATTTTGACACTGGAGGCTCTCATGGAAACCAAGGAACACACTGCAAATCAAGGAGGTATTGTGACTGAAGGCCCTATGGACCCAAGGACAGTGTGGAAACTCATGGAATTCTGGGGCCAGTTTGCACTACAGGGCCCTCTGGAGCCAAAGGAACCCATGGGCAAATTGGAACCTCATGGAATCAAGGTGCCATTGTGACACTACAGGGCCTTATGGATGCAAAGGAGCACCGGGACTCTGTGGAATCTTGTGGGACAAAGGGGCCATTGTGACACTGAGGAATCCCATGGAATCAAGAGGCCATTGTGACCAGGTATTATAGAACCAAAGGGAACCTGGGACACTGCAGAATCTCGTGCAAACAAAGGAACACCTGGACACTGTGAAACCTTGTGGTACCAAGGGGCCATTTGGACACAGTGCAAGCTCATTAAATCCAGGGGTCTTGGTGACACCGAGGGGCCTCATGGAACCAAGGGGACCCTGTGACATGACATAACCTTGTGGAATGAAGGGACCATTGTCACACTGCAGAACCTCTTTGAATCAAGGGGCTATTGTGATGCTGCAGAACCTCATGGAATCAAGGGTCATTGTGACACTGCAGGGCCTCAAGGAACTAAAGGAATGCAGGGACACTGTGAATCTCATGGAATCAAGGGGCCATAGTGACACTGAAGAGCCTCATGGAACCCACTGTGCCTCCCCAGAACTCCATGGAATCAAGCAGAGCCGCTGCCTCCCCCCTGCTGCCGCACGGACTGGAGTCGCCGGCTCTGCCCTGCTTGGACACCTCTGGAGTCAGCGTGTTCTTGGGCAGCACAACTGATCTCAGACCAGAGAGTTTTCCACATTTTGCTTTGGCCCCTCTTTCATGTGATTTTGTTTTTTGTTCTTTGTTCATTCAGGGGGAAAAACGAGAAAGGGAGGCACGTGTTGATCCCTGTTTTTATCTGTTTAAAAAAGAGAGTTGGGGCGGGGGGGGAGAGAGGAGGCAATTACTCTCTCTGCTGTTGCTTTGAACTGTTCTGTTGGTATTGTTGTTTTTGCTACTATATTTCTCATCAGTAAACTCTTATTTTTTTCACCTATACTTCCTTGTGTTTTGTCTCCTTGCACTGGTGGAGAATAAAAGGGGAGTGAACTCATTTTATTGGAGTTCCTGCCCCAATATATATCTTTTAACCAGGACAGTTGCTCAAGAGCTCCCTGAAATTTGGCATCATCCACAAAGGACTTGAAAATGCGTTTTGTCCCAATGCACAGAGAGATAATAAAGATCATACAGTGGTGTTCAAGGGCTGGTCACTGAGGGATTTCATCAGGAAGTTGCTGCCAAGGGGACTTTGTACTGTGGATTTTATTTGACACTTCATTCAGCCAACTTCCCACCCACCACATCTTCCACTTCTTCAGTCCACCTCTCACCAGTCTGGCCATAAGGAGACCACAGGAGACCATGTCAAGGGCCTTGATGAAGTCTGGGCACACAACATCCTCTTCTTTTCCCTCCCACAGGGGTTCTGCAATCCCTGCCTTGTCCTTCCCATGCCTGGGAATGGCTGCAGGAGGACTTGCCAGATCCCCTTCCCTGCTGAGCCTGAGCAGTCTGGAACTCTCTCATCCCTCCTTGCTGCCCTGTTTGCAGACTGGTTCCATGTCTACCTTTGCCAAGGCCCCAGGAAGCTCTGGGATGGCTCTGGCCTTTCCAAGTGTTTGGGAGAGGTCTCCTAGTTACACTGCCCAGCCTTTTAAATACCCCTGACACCAAAACCTTTTCCATAGCCCACAGGTCCAGAGAAATGCCCAGGACACAGCAAAGGTTGTCCTGGTGATTTTGGAGAAATAGAAGGGATTTCTTCCTCGAGGCCAACCCCTCCAATTGGATTTGAGTGCAGCTGAAAGGTTCCCTCAGCATTTTCCCTGGTGTCTCCCTGCCCTGAAGGTTTGTGGCCATCAGGCTGGAGCTGAGGGGGTTGGGCAGGTGCCTGAGGAGGGTGTAGAACAAGGGCTGTGTCCAACTGTGCCAGGAGGGCTGTGCTGGGCAAGGCTGAGGAGGCTGCAGAAAACAGTGGCCCTGGGGAGGTGAGAGGAGCAGGGGGAGAGACCTTGTGCCTGCCCACGCTGGGCAGGAGCTGCCCCAGGATGGCAGCTCTGAAGCACTCACAGAATGTCCCTGTGAACAGGAGGGGAAGACTGGATCTGAAAATGAAACCTGGAAAGCAGAGAGCAGGAGTGTCATGGTGTCACTGCAGGAGAGTTCCAGCCCTGGAGCAAGGTGACAGAAGAAGTGACCCAGTCCATGCAGTGGCCTCAGAAGATCCCACAGCATCCTGGAGATGCTGGAAGGGAGCCCAGCTCTGCTTCACAAGTTCCCAGGGCCTGTCCCTGCCTGTGCTCCAAAGGCTTCCAGCCCCCAGGACTGTGCTCAAAGACCACTCAGGCCTTACAGCGCCAAAGGGGCTCAGGAGGACAGTGTGGAAGTGGCAAGAGAGCAGCTCTGCAAAGATCAAACCCTGCTGCTCCCTGGCAGTGCTGCTGGGCTGGGATTATTGTCCCCTTCCCATTTGCAAATACACCCTGTCCTGCAGTGTGCTGTCCTTTAGGGACCTCTAAGAAGAAGGGTTTTGGACCAAGAAGGCACTGCAGGGTCCTTTATTTTGTTTAAATATTCAGTGAGCACAACTCATCATTTATACAGTCTCAGGGTCCAGTTCAATATGTAGACACTAAATTAGAAGGCAGATGCATAATAATGTTTAATTGCACAGAAAACTATTGCAAGAGGAACCTGATGACCTCCATGAGAAACCTGAGCAGGAAGGCTGGGCCATTAAGGAGTCCCATTCTGAATGCTACACACCAGAAAACAGGCACTTTATTGCTCCTGAAAAGCATCCAGTCATCATCTTTCTTAGGGCATCCTTGAGCTCCTGGTTCCTCAGGCTGTAGATGAAGGGGTTCAGTGCTGGAGGAACCACTGAGTACAGAACTGACACAATCAGATCCAGGGATGGGGAGGAGATGGAAGGAGGTTTCAGGTAGGCAAATATGCCAGTGCTGGCAAAGAGGGAAACCACGACCAGGTGAGGGAGGCAGGTGGAAAAGGCTTTGTGCCGTCCCTGCTGAGAGGGGATCCTCAGCACAGCCCTGAAGATCTGCACATAGGAGAAAACAATGAAAATGAAACAACCAAATCCTAAACAGACACTGACCCCAATGAGCCCAATTTCCCTGAGGTAGCCTGAGTGTGAGCAGGAGAGCTTGAGGATGTGTGGGATTTCACAGAAGAACTGGCCCAGGGCATTGCCCTGGCACAGGGGCAGGGAAAACGTATTGGCTGTGTGCAGCAGAGAATAGAGAAACCCAGTGGTCCAGGCAGCTGCTGCCATGTGGGCACAAGCTCTGCTGCCCAGGAGGGTCCCGTAGTGCAGGGGTTTGCAGATGGCAACATAGCGGTCGTAGCACATGATGGTGAGGAGGGAAAACTCTGCTCCAAGGAAGAAGAAAAAGAAAAAGAGCTGTGCAGCACATCCCGTGTAAGAGATGGTTGTGGTGTCCCAGAGGGAATTGTGCATGGCTTTGGGGACAGTGGTGCAGATGCAGCCCAGGTCTGTGAGGGAGAGGTTGAGCAGGAAGAAGCCCATGGGGGTGTGCAGGTGGTGGTCGCAGGCTACGGCGCTGAGGATGAGGCCGTTGGCCAGGAGGGCAGCCAGAGAGATGCCCAGGAAGAGCCAGAAGTGCAGGAGTTGCAGCTCCCGCCTGTCTGCCAATGCCAGGAGGAGGAACTGGGTGAGGGAGCTGCTGTTGGACATTTGTTGCCTCTGGATGGGGGGCACTGTTCAAGTAGGAAATAACAGAGACAAGTTAGGGCAGAACATCCTGAGAAAAATCAAAGCTGCTTTTCCACACCCCTCTCACTGCTCCATTGGTTTTCCTTTTCTAGGAGTCTCTCCTTCAGCTTCCACTGCAAAAGGGCTTGTCAGCATCTGCAGTCCTAGTTTGTGAGAAAAACCAGGATAGCAGAAGGCAGTGTCACAGGTTTTTTTTGTTTGCCTTTTGGTTTTTTTTTTAGACTCCTCTCATCTCTCCTGAGGAGTGTTCCTGGTTGTCAGAACCCCTCAGCACTTCTGATGCACTCAGGGAGAACAGAGAGGGTCCTCCCAGCCAGGAGGATTGTCTGGGACTTAGTGCAGAGTGAGGGGAGCTGGTCTGTCCCTCTCCTGTTCCCAACTGCCCTGGCTTTGCTCCTTCCTGAGATGGACATTGATCACACTCCCAGTCTGGTCTGAAAAGCCACCAGACACTACTGAGAGCAGAGGGATCCATCCCATACCCCTCAGTTTCCCAGCCTGTCTCAAGGGCTCAGCACCCCACTTGGAGCCAAGGACACCCGTTGCTCATCTCCCCAACCCAACAGCATCTCCTGGCATGGGCACAGCATCTCTGCCCCTCTCCACTGGGGCTTTCAGAGAACAGCTGTGCTGGGAGGAGGATTTGCATTCTCGAGGGCAGCTCCCAGCTTGGAAGGACACCTCAGAAAAGAGCCAAGTGTCCTAATGACGGGGTCTGATTGAGGGAAAAAGAGCTCCTGACCCAGGCCCACAGACTTCACTACCCACAGCCCCACAGGGCAGAGGACATTGGGAATGTCTCATTCCCAGGGACACACCTGCCTGGGGGGAATCCCAGGATCAGTGTTGGACTGTGTATCTTGAACTGCCCTCCCCAGTGAGCCTGACTGAGAGAAGGAGGGAACAACCTCAGGACCAAGGGCAAGCTGAGAACCAAGGAAATGCACAGGGAGGGTCCAGCTGGGAGAGGCCAGGGCAGAGCCCACTGGGCACTCAGGGCAGCATCACCCTGAGCCAGCTGTGCCACCTCCCAGACACCAACAGTGCCAGCAAGTTGTTCTCAGCCCTGGGCAGCTCCTCACAGTTCCCTCTGCAACTCAAATCACCAGGCATGTGGCTTGAGAGCTTGAGAGAAATCCCTCCTTGGACCTTCCCCTTGAAGGATCCCCTGGAAAATGTCCTGGGGTGCTCTGGTTCTGTGAGCAGCTCTGTGACCCATGAAACTCTCACTCACCAGCAGAAGAAACCTGCCCTGCCCTGCCAGGCTTTGCTCTTTCCACCCCCAGGCTCTGCCCAGCCCTGAGGGAGCTCCCCAGCCCGGCTGAGAGCTGCCCCTGGCAGTGGCAGAGCTCCTGCCCTGGCACAGCCCTGGGCTGCAGGACCCTGCTCTGCAGGACAGCTTGGGGCAGCCTGGGTGGCACAGCCCGGCTTCACAGCCCTGCAGCCATCCCTGGGAGAAGGGAACCCTGCTGGGATGTGCCTGGGATGGTGCAGCAGGGAGTGGGATGTGCCAGCATTAGGAGATCTTTGCACCAACTGCAGACACACTGCCCTTCATGCTGACTTACCGTGAGGAAGCCTGGAAAGATTCCTCCTCCAGTGGATCTTCCTCTCAACTTCCCTCACAGCCCAGGCTGTGTGTAACCTCTGTCTGCCTTGCTTTTGTGCCCTGGGTGCTGCAGGCAGTGCCCTCAGCCCTGCTGGGCTGTGCAGAGGAGCTGCTCACCAGCAGAGCTGTGTCTTTGAAGCTCTTCTTGCTTGCCAGGAGCTCCCTGTGTGCCAGGAGCCCAGCCCAGCTCAGCAGCACAGCAACAGCCCCAGGCATTTCATGACCCTCAAGAGGGTTTGATGTTGTTTACATGAGACTCAGTCCCTGAGAGTAAATTCAAACAACTTTTCAAGAAGTCAAAGTGAGATTGAAACACTCAAGTTTCTTGTAATGCTAATGAGTCTCACTGAGGGACACAACTGAGAACGTGTCCCCAGGTTCCAGTTAGAGCAGAAAACTGCAGACAGTGATGACAAGGATGGACAAGCAAGGGAAAGGTGGCTCTGATGCTGAATAAACATTGACTTGTTTCCTTCATCCAGAGGACCAAGCCCTGACCCTCAGCCTCTGCAAAGGCAGATTCTCTCCCTGCCTCATTCCTCAGGGCTCTTCCTGGGGCACTGGGATGTGGGATGTGCAATGCCAAGGGCAGGACCATGGGGTGGCACCTGCCAGGCTGCTGAGCAGGGACAAGGAGGCCATGAGGCCCCAGGGCTGCAAGGGCCACTTGTCTCCTCCTGGCATCAGGGCCACAGACAGCAGCCATGGCCAAAGGCCTGCAGAAGGTGGCTCTGTCAGGGCCTTTCAGCTTCTCCCCCTCCCTTTCTCCTCTCCAGCCCAGGCTGTCCTACGGTGTCCATGCCCTGCCCCTTTCCCTGCAGGCTGTCGTCATCCCCCCGGCTGCCCCACCTGGCTGGCACCTTCCTGCACTGACATCTCTGCGTCCTCCCTGGCTCTTCCTGGACACACAAAGCCTTGGGCTCTTCCAGACTTCTTCTGGGTGAGAAGTCTGTTCCACCACACCATTGCCCTCACAGTGAAACTTCTTTCTATTTGTTTCCAGCCTGGACATCTCCAGCTGAGTTTGGCATTGTTTCTTTATTTCTCATGCTGTTTCCTGCTATGACAAAAGGATCCTGCATCTCTGAAAGCCCCCTTCAAGCCCTCTGTGGCTGCTCCTGTACTGTCCTCAGTCTCCACATCATGGAGCCCAGAGCTCCTTGGTTCCCACAGAGTGGTCATGGGCTTGAGGCCTCCAAATCTTTTCTTGGGAGATCTCTGGGTACTCTCCAAGGTGTTTGCAGATGAACACATGGTTCTCATAGTCGAAGGAAATCACAGGGATACGTTTTACCAAGGCCTGTAGTGGTAGAACACAGGGCAATGGCTTTAAACTGAAAGATTAGAGTATTATATTTATAACAGGGAGAAATATTTAACACTGAGGGTGGCAAGAACTGGAACAGGTTTCCAGAGAAGTGGATGTCCCATCCCTGCATTTGTCCAATAGTCAGGGAGTGTGAATAACCTGAATTAGTAAAAGATGTCACTGTCCGTGTCCAGGGACTTGGACCAGATGACCTTTTATCTCCCTTCCAAGCCAAATCATTTTGAGATTCTTTTGAGTCTAAAGTCCCAAACTCCTTCTCCAAAGAATTTCCATGTTGAGGACATGAATTGCCACATTTTTGGAGAATCCTTTCTAAACCCAAAAGGTAAAAAATTAATTGAAATCGAGTTCCAAGGTATCTGTATGAAACTTTAAGCAAGTGGGTCAATGGCAGAACTTCTCAGGGTGACCTTGCAGCTGAGGATGGGGGATTCGGCCTCGGGCTCTGAGACTCATGATGGGCAGCCAGAAAGGGGATTTGGGGACTGGGCAAGACTTCTCCTGGGATGTCTAGGAAAGAACCAAAGCAAGGGTAGGATCACAGTGGTTTCTGGAGGAACAAGCATGAGAAAACAGAGAGAAAAGAGGCTAAAAAAGCTGGTCATGTGAAACAGGAGTCTGGTCAAGACACGTCCCTGGCTGTGCCCTGCAAGTGATCCCCACAGCCTGTCCCGTTTTCTTAAGAACTCCATTGCCAAGAAGTTTCTGTGGGGAGGGACCTCTCTGCTCCTGGCACAGACTGTGGCCCAAGTTGCAGCCACTGCATTGGGAGCCACAACTAGTCAGGTCTTGTGTTCTTTGGGGGGTCACACTCTGCCCAGACTGGGGTGTGTGTGTGTTGGAAGCACAAAAGAGTGAAGCAAATGCAAAGCGAAACACACAATGTAGCCTGACTTTGTCCCTAAGTGGGGGATGAGAATTGGACACAACATGCGCAGGGACAGATGGAGGGGTTTGTCCCCCTGGCCCTGCCCAGAAGGGACACCTTTCAGGAAGGGTTGTGGCCTTGGCTGTGCTGAGTGTTGAGCCGGGCAATGCAGCTTGGGATTGCAGTGGCACTGTCAGGGCTCTGCAGAGCTCCTGGGAGTTCATGCATTTGTGCCCAGCAATGCCAGAGAACTGCAGGGGTGGCAGGCAATCCCTTGTGCTCTTTGTGACCCCGACTGGCTCTGCTGAATGGGAGCAGGCCTGTAGTTCCCAGACTGTTCCTGCATCCAGTGTGGGGCCTGCAGTGACGTTTCTGCAGCATTCAATTGGTGCAGTGGCAGGATGGCCATGGATCCATTCCTGCAGAAACACAATGGTGCTGCATCCCAGGCAGGGATAGAATGGGCCCACAAATGTTGGAAGGATAAGAAGCAGGGAGTTTTGGCACTGTGGAACCCCATGGAACCAAAGGAACCCTGGGGCATGTTGGAACCTCCTGGAATAAAGGGGACATTGTGACCCTGCAGCACCTCATGGAACCAAAGGGAGTCTGGGACGTGGCAGGGCCTGATGGAAACAAAGGAACCTCCTGGGAACAAAGGGACCCCGGGACACTGCCAAAACTCAGGGGGACAAGGGAACCCAAAGACACTGTGGAATGTCATGGAATCCAGGGGCCATTGGAATACACTGGGGCCTCCTGGAACCAAAGGGAACATGGGACACTGTGGAACCTCATGGAATCAAAAGGACCCTGAGACTTCTTGAAACGTCAGGGAATCAAGGGGACAGTGTGACATCCCAGAACCTTTTGGAACCAAAGGGAACCAATGGGATGTTGCGGAATCTCATGGAATCAAGAGTCCATTGTGACATTGTGGAACTCATAGAATCAAGGGGCCATTGTGACACTGGGGAAAATGATGGAACCAGTGGGCCATTGTCACCATCATACATTCCTATTGCTATGGTCAGTTACGATGGCACCCATCATACTATCCCATTGCTACAGTCGGTTACCATGGTAACCATCATACATTTTTATTGCTATGGTCAGTAATCATGGCAACAATCATACATTCCTATCGCTATGGTCAGTTACCATGGGAACCACCATACATTCTCATTTGCATGATCAGTTACCATGGCAACTGTCATACCAGTGGTACGGTTGGTTACCATGGCAACCATCATGTATTCCCGTTGCTACGGTCAGTTACCATGGCAGCCATCATACTTTCTCATTGCTACGGTAAGTTACCATGGCAACCATCATACATTGCCATTGCTAAAGTCAGTTACTGTGGCAACCAGCATACTTCCCACTGCTACGGTCAGTTACCATGGCAACAGTCACACATTCTCATTTCCACGGTCGATTACCATGGCAACCATCATACATTCCTGTTCTTAGGGTCAGTAACCATGGGAACCATCTCACATTCCCATTGCTATAGTCAGTTACCATGGCAACCATCACCCATTCCCATTGCTATGGTCACTTACCATGGCAACTATCACACATTCCTAGTGCTATGGTTGGTTACCATGGCAGCAATCATACATTCCCATTGCTATGTTCAGTTACCATGGCAACCGCCATTCATTCCCAATGCTACGGTTAGTTGCCATAGCAATCATAATAACCCCCTCTATGGTCAGTTGCCATGGCAAACATCATACTTCCCATTGCCACAGTTGGTTACCATGGCAACCATCACAAATTTCTATAGCCATGGAAAGTTACCATGGCAACCATTATAAAATCACATTGCTACAGTCGGTTACCATGGCAACCACAACACATTCCCCTTGCCAGGGCCAGTTACCATGGTAACGATCATGCAGTTGCATTGCTGAGGTTGGTTACCATGGCAACCACCACACATTCCCATTGCTACAGTCGGTTACCATGGCAGCTATTACACATTCCCATGGCTATTGTCAGTTACAATGGCAACCATCATACTATCCCATTGCTACAGTAAGTTACCATGACAACCATCATACTTCCCACTGGTACAGTTGGTTACCATGGCAACCCTCACACATTCCTGTTGCTATGGTCAGTTACCATAGCAACCATCATTCATTGCCATTAATACAGTTGGTTACCATGGCAACTATTATATATTCCCATTGCTATGGTCGGTTACCATGGCAACCATCATAAATGCCCATTGCTATAGTTGGGTACCATGGATACCATAATACATTCCCATTGGTACAGTCGGTTACCATGGCAACCATAATACAGTCCCATTGCTATGGTCAGTTACCAGGGCAACCATTATAAATGCCCATTGCTATGGTCAGTTACCATGGCAACCATCATACAGTCCCATCGCTACCGTCAGTTACTATGGCAACCTTTTGGTTCCTCTTGGACAGAAGCAGATGCAGATGAGCCTTCCTGTTGTCCACCAACCTGCCAGCTGTGCTCTAAAGGCCTGGGTCTCAAGGGCTGTCTTGACCAAGACCCTGCACAAAACTCTGGGACTCTTTGCATCCTGTCCTGGTGCCTTTCCAGTCAATTCCAGGGTTATCAAAGCCAACTTGAATGGGCTCTTTGTCTCACATCACAGTGTAACCCAAAGCAGTCTCTCCTCTCACCCTCACCCACAAAAGTTCACCCAATTTGTTCATCCCCGAGAGCAGCTCCAGAGGTCCCAGAAGCTCGTTCCCGCTGAGGGCACCTCTCTCCTGCTCTTTCTCTCCTCTGACTCCTTGGCCTTCTCTCCCAACCCATCACAGCACCAAAACCTGGGAACTGTCTCATCAGCCCTGGGCTGTTCTTGCCTCCCAGTGGAATGAAGAGAGACTTGGGGCTGCAGCTCCTCCTGCCTGTGCCCCACATGCAGGGCATTGGGGCCTGTCTGGCTGCAGCCCCTCAGCGGGGGCACCGCGGGTAAGAACAGACTTGCAGTGGGGAAAGCTGCTCTGAAAGCCCCGAGAGCTGGGGTGTGCAGAGGCTTTGCTGACAATGGCCTTGGGGGTGGACGTGCTGGGACTCAGGTCCAGGGCGAAAATCCCAGGCCTGATCCCTGAGGAGATCAGCACATGCTGCTGAAATGCTGGGGGAGAGCAGAGCCAGCAGAGGGAGGAAACAAGTGTGGACAGCCTGGGCTGATGTGCTTTGGACTTGTGCCTGGCCCGGCCTTGGCTGGGCAGAGAAGGGACAGCCTTTGTGTCCCTGCAGGGCTGGGATTCACTCCCTGCCCCAAAGGCACCCAATGGGTCTGAGAAGCCCTGGGTGGTGCCTGTCCCACAACTGCTGGGAATGGGGACGGGCTTCCTGCACAGGCCCTGTGCTGTCCATGGCAGCTGCTGCACTTGTGCTGCAGAGCCCTGGCACCTCCCCTGGCACTACAGGCCCCTCTTTGGCTGTTCAATCCAGGCTCAGCTGCCCTCAATTACGTTCAGCATTGAAGGGATGTCCAGGAGACAACTGCCATTGTACTCTGAGGACATGTAGAAAATACCCTGATAAAGAAAAGGAGAGAGACCTCTCTCCCTGTGTCACCTGACTCCATTTGGTCACCTGAGCACCTCTGTGGGCTGCCCTGGACAGAAGGAACAGTGACAGGTTCCCCTGTCCTACATGTGGGCCCCTTCTGCCACTGAAGTTGGCCAAAGCAATGTCCCAGCAGCCTCCAACAAGATCCCACAGCTGCTGACCTGTCCCTAGGAACTGCTCCAGTGGAGTCTGCAGTTCCCAGCAGGAATCTCAGTCACCTCTGGCCCCTCAGAAGGAACCAGGGCTTTGTGTCCCAGCAGGTCACTCCTGGCTTTGGTCTTCCTTCATTCCCATGGCAGCTGGGACAAGGAGTCACCTGCAGGGGCCTGTTTTGGGCCCACTGAAGTGGGGCAGGAGGAATCCCAGCCCATGGGGGTTGTGCAGGGAGCTGAGTGTCCTTGTGGCCCCAGGTCTGCAGAGCCACAAGGAGAAACCTCTGTTGACTCAGCTGAGTCCCTTCCCTCAGTGCAGGGGAAGGAGATCCCTCCTGGGCACTGTCTGGGTTTCTTGTGTAATGATGGGACATGAAAAGGGGACTCTTGAACTTAATTCTGTGTCTGTTTGGAGAAATGACAGTGCTGAAAGAAGTGTCTGTGCCCAGGTGAGAGAAGGAACATCATGATTTCCTTCAGCTGTGTGCCAGCAGGTTCCCCTGGAGCCCCAGGGAGAGCTGGAGGGAGCCCAGAAGGGCAGAGCAAGGGCCGCCTGGGGCTGTTGCTGTGCTGCTGAGCTGGGCCGGGCTCCTGGCACACAGGGAGCTCCTGGCAAGCAAGAAGAGCTTCAAAGAGACAGCTCTGCTGGTGAGCAGCTCCTCTGCACAGCCCAGCAGGGCTGAGGGCACTGCCTGCAGCACCCAGGCCACAGGAAAGAAGGCAGAGAGATGAGAGGCAGCCTGGGCTGGGAGGTGACTGAGCTCTCACTATGGGAGAAACCTTCCCAGGATTTGAAGAAAGAATTCTCTGGCTGTAGGAAAGTTCAACTTGCCTTCCTGGAGGCATCTCCTAAAGCTGGCACATCCCACAGCTTCTAGGATCTTTCAGCAGGACTCTCCCAGTTGCTGCAGTGCAGAGGAAGTGGCCATATGGCAGAGCAGGGCAGGAGCTGCAGGCAGCAAGGGCAGAGAGGAGAAGGGAGCAGGAGGTTGAAGGGATCCTGGGGTGGGAGGACAGGGCAGAGCTGCTCAGGGCAGGAACCTTGGCAGCCCTTTGCCACGCTCAGGCTCTGGCTGCAGAGCAGTGCAGGGGAGTTCCTGCAAGTGCCTCTCCCAGCTGCCAAATGGCAGCAGTGGCAGGAGCTGTCAGGATGGCTGTGCTGGATTTGCTGGGGTGCAGCAGGAGAAGCTGCTGCAGAGCAGGACTTGCTGCTGCCCCCTCAGAGGCCCAGGGCAAGAAGGTTCCCTGTGCCAGGGCTGGCTGTGGGCTGGGAAGGTGGGGGTGCAGCCAGGGGTGCCCAGGGCTGTGGTGCAGAGCAGGGTCCTGCCCCCAGGGCTCTGTGTGCTGCGGCAGGGACTCTGCTGCCTGCCAGGGGCAGCTCTCAGCCCGGCCAAGGAGCTGCCACGGGGCTGGGGGAGAAGGGCTGTGGGGAAGGAACAACTCCTGGGAGGGCAGAGCAGGGCAGAGTCCTTCTGATCTCCGCAGTGTGCTGCAGGGATGAGGGCTGGTCACAGCTCCAGATCAAAGCAGGAAATTTCCCAGGAGGTATTTGCAAGAGGTACAGACAGACAGGGGGTACCTTAAAGAGAATGAACCAGTTCTTCCAGTGTTATATTCTGGGTTGTCTGGGTGCTGATTGTGACAGAGAAATTAATCTCTGAGCACAGGAGGAGACACTGAAACTTGAACTCTGTTAGATTAGAGGGGATTGAACCTGAGAGTATCAGACATCCAAACTGTCTTATAGACAGCAGCAGTGTCACTTTTCCAGTCTCCTCAGGGTTGCTGTGACATTGCCATCAGAGCCTGCCCAGCCAGAGATGCCCCTGGGCAGTGCCCTGTGCTGCTGGGAGGGCTCTGCAGGGCAGAGCTGAGCCCCCAGGGCTGGGATGGGCTCTGGCAGCACTGTCAGGTCCCAGCCCTGGGCCCAGGGAAACAGCTGCTGGCAGGGACAGCTCCAGGCAGCAGAGCCTTGGGCAGGGAGTGGGGGCAAGTGCCCCCAAGGCCTGGGGGAGGGGGTGTTCAGGCAGCTCTGGGGGCCCTTCCCTGCAGCTCTGCTGGGCACTGTGTGCTGGGTCATAGAAATGAGGATTCCTGCAGTGGAAAAGAACCTTCCCCAGATGTGATGGTAAAAATGGAAAACACAGGTACAATTATTCTAAGGACAGACTAAGCTTCTGCTCTGCAGCCCCAGCTCTTCTGAGTCATGGGTGTAGAGATAGAACTTTTGTATTCAAGGTCTGTTACATTTGACATTCCTTGTGTATGTGAGAGCTCTATGAAAAAAAATCATGTCACAGTGCAGCAGAGCAAAACCGACTCCTTGGCAGTGCATTTGGTGACATTAGACACATTGATTTCTTTTAAAAATGGAATTGCTTTTTCCCGGAAGTCTGTCTTAACTGTTCCCTGTCCTTTCCTTTTCTGAAACAGACCCTGTGCTAAGAAGCAGCAAATGTCCAACAGCAGCTCCATGGCCCAGTTCCTCCTCCTGGCATTCGCAGACAGGTGGGAGCTGCAGCTCCTGCACTTCTGGCTCTTCCTGGGCATCTCTCTGGCTGCCCTCCTGGCCAACGGCCTCATCCTCAGCGCCGTAGCCTGCGACCACCACCTGCACACCCCCATGGGCTTCTTCCTGCTCAACCTCTCCCTCACAGACCTGGGCTGCATCTGCACCACTGTCCCCAAAGCCATGCACAACTCCCTCTGGGGCACCACAACCATCTCCTACGCAGGATGTGCTGCACAGGCTTTTTTCTTTCTGTTCTTCATCTCAGCAGAGTTTTCCCTCCTCACCATCATGTGCTACGACCGCTACGTTGCCATCTGCAAACCCCTGCACTACGGGACCCTCCTGGGCAGCAGAACTTGTGCCCACATGGCAGCAGCTGCCTGGGCCACTGTGTTTCTCAATTCTCTGCTGCACACAGCCAATATATTTTCCCTGCCCCTGTGCCAGGGCAATGCCCTGGGCCAGTTCTTCTGTGAAATCCCACACATCCTCAAGCTCTCCTGCTCACACTCAGGCTACCTCAGGGAACTTGGGCTCACTGTCATTACTGCCTGTTTAGTGTTTGGTTGTTTCATTTTCATTGTTTTCTCCTATGTGCAGATCTTCAGGGTTGTGCTGAGGATCCCCTCTCAGCAGGGAAGGCACAAAGCCTTTTCCACCTGCCTCCCTCACCTGGCTGTTCTCTCCCTGTTTGTCAGCACTGGCTTGTTTACTTACTTGAAGCCCCCCTCCTTCTCCTCCCCATCCTTTGATCTGTTGGTGTCAGTTCTGTACTCGGTGGTGCCTCCAGCACTGAACCCCCTCATCTACAGCCTCAGGAACCAGGAGCTTAAGGAAGCTCTCAGGAAAATGATGACTGGACGCTTTTCTGCTTACTATTGATAAAGTAACTCTTTACAAGCCCAGACTCCTTTCTGCCATGGATAGACGGGGGTTTTGGTGCAGGTTTTTTTACTATTGTTTTGAATTTGTTTACCTTTTTCTTTTTTAGTTTTGGGTTTTAATTTTATTTGGTATAAATTTTTCCATAAATATGAGTCTTTACTCATAGTATTACTACATCAGTATCTACTTGTCTGCTGTAACCCAAGGGCTTTCAGCAGTGAGTATATCTGTACATTTGAATGAAATAAAGTTCCCTGGCCTGACCTGTGTGTCCAAGACGCTTCCTCAGCCCTTCTCTGGAGCTGCAGGGGCAGTGCCTGTGAGTAGAGTTGGAGGGAAGAGACTCCCAGCACAGCAGCACAGCCAGGGACAAGGGCACTTGCTCCTTCCACATCTGCTCTTTCCAACTCCACACTGTCCTTCCCAGCCCTGCTGTGGGTGCAAGGCCTGAGTGCTCTGGCAGCTTGGGCACAGTCCTGCTGCGTGTCCGTGCTGGGATCACAGGCAGGGACAGGCCCTGGGCACTGCTGGCACAGAGCTGGGCTCCACACCAGCAGCTCCATCAGCAAAGGGCATCTCCTGAGGGCAGGGCAGGAAGGCTTCAGGCTCTCACCCCACCTGCAAGAGGTTGGTTGTCCCTCCATGGAGGGACATCAAGGGACCAAGTCAGAAGCCATGTTTGCTTTGCACTGAGGACACTTCAGCATGTCTGCTCCATCCCTGCCCTGCCTTCTGGCCCATCCCTTTCCCTGCCCAGCAGGAAAGCAGCCCAGCTGGGCAGCATGGCCCCTGTGCAGGCAGGAAGGGCTCTGCAGGCAGGAGCGGCACTGCCCTCCAGCAGAGGCACTTCTGCCCTTTCCCAAAGCACAGAGCACAGCTGGGCACTGGGATGCAGCCTGAGGCACCCACAGCTCCATGGGTCACCTTCTGAGCTGCCTGCACAGCTTCAGTGAGCACCAAACAGAGAAAGAAATGCTCTCACTCACAGGAGTCCAAGCAGGGGAGAGGGGACATAAATAAGTCAAAGGAGATAAAGAATTTAAAGGTTAGAGCCAAATATACCCATTGATAGAAGGGACTAGGACAGTAAGATACCATCAGTGGAGTTTTCCCTAAAGGGTATATGGAATGTCCCCAACCTTCAGAATAATCTCTTCCTCCTCTGCCTCAAGACCTGCCACATAATTGTGGTTGAGAGCAGCCTCATTGTGGGTCTTCTGGAGGAAAACTTGGAAAGCTGCTACAGCTCCATCACTGTGAGTGACCCCTGACTGGGGACAGCACAGTCTCTGCTCCCAGCACTGTCACTGCCATTTCCTGCACCTTTGGCACATACAGAGCGTTTCCTGCTGTGGCCCCATCCCATGGTCAGCACTGGGCTGTTTGCCAGCCCTGCTCTCTGCAAGACCCATGCACTGGAAGGGTTGTCTCCAGCAGAGCTGCACCCTGGCTCGGGGCCTTTTTGTCATCTACAGTCACCATTTCCTGCTTGTCCCAGACACTTTTTGTGACCCTGATGAACTGGGTCACTTCTTCTGTCACCTTGCTCCAGGGCTGGAGCTCTCCTGCAGTGTCACCATAACACTCCTGCTCTCTGCCTTCCAGGTTTCATTTTCAGATCCAGTCTTCCCCTCCTGTTCACAGGGACATCCTGGGAGTGCTTCAGAGCTGCCATCCTGGGGCAGCTCCTGCCCAGCGTGGGCAGGCACAAGGTCTCTCCACCTGCTCCTCTCACCTCCCCAGGGCCACTGTTTTCTGCAGCCTCCTCATCCCTGCCCAGCACAGCCCTCCTGGCAGAGTTGGACACAGCCCTTGTTCTACACCCTCCTCAGGCACCTGCCCAACCCCCTCAGCTCCAGCCTGATGGCCACAAACCTTCAGGGCAGGGAGGCACCGGGCAAAATGCTGAGCAAACCTTTCAGCTGCACTCAAATCCAAGTGGAGGGAGAAATCCATTCTAACTCTCCAGAACCACCAGGACAAACCTGTGTTGTGTCCTGGGCACTCCTCTGGAAGTGTGGGCTATGGAAAAGGTTTTGGTGTCAGGGATATTGAGAAGGCTGGGCAGTGTCACTGGGAGACCTCTCCCAAACCCTTGGAAAGGCCAGAGCCATCCCAGAGCTTCCTGGGGCCTTGGCAAAGGCAGACATGGAACCAGTCTGCATACAGGGCAGCAAGGAGGGTTGGCAGAGTTCCAGACTGCTCAGGCTCAGCAGGGAAGGGGATCTGGCAAGTCCTGCTGCAGCCATTCCCAGGCATGGGAAGGATAAGGCAGGGATTGCAGAACCCCTGTGGGAGTGAAAAGAAGAGGATGTTGTGTGCCCAGACTTTATCAAGGCCCTTGACATGGTCTCCTGTGGTCTCCTTATGGCCAGACTGGTGAGAGGTGGACTGAAGAAGAGGAAGATGTGGTGAGTGGGAAGTTGGCTGAATGGAGAGCGTCCAATAAAATCCATGGTACTAAGTCCTCTTGGCAGCAACTTCCTGGTGAAATCCCTCAGTTATCAGCCCTTGAACACCAATGCAGAAGAGATCTCTATATAATGGGACAAAACGTATTTTCAAGTCCTTTGTGGATGATGCCAAATTTCAGGGATCCCTTGAGCAACCTGTCCTGGTTTAAAGACACATATTGGGGCGGAAACTCAAGTCAAATGAACTCACTCCTCTTTTATTCCCCACTAGTACAGGGAATCAAAATAAAAGGAGATATAAGTGAAAAAAATAACAGTTTACTGATACGAAATATAGCAGCAAAAACAGCAATACCAACAGAACTGTTCAAAGGAACAGCAGAGAGAGAAATTGCCTCCTCAGTCCCCCCTACCCCAACTCCCTTTTGTAAACAGATAAAAACAGGGATCAACACGTGCCTCCCTTCCCCATTTTCTCCCTAAATGAACAAAGAACAAAAAACAAAACCACAGGAAAGAGGGGGCAAAGCAAAATCTGGGAAACTCTCTGGTCTGAGATCAGTTGTGCTGCCCAAGAACACGCTGACTCCAGAGGTGTCCAAGTGGGGCAGAACCGGCGACTCCGGTCCGTGCGGCGGCGGGGGGGAGGAAGCGGTTCTGCTTGATTCCATGGAGTTCTGGGGAGGCACAGTGGCCCCTTGGTTCCATGAGGGTCTGACATGTCTCAGGGTTCCTTTTGTTCCAAAGAGACCCTGCATGTCACAATGGTCCCCTGGTTCCCTGAGATTCCACAGTGTCCCTGCATTCCTTTGGTTCCATGAGGCCCTGCAGTGTCACGGTGCCACTTGATTCCGGGACATTACAAAGAATCAGAATGGTCCCTTGATTTAAGGGCAACGGCACATGGGGCTGCCTTGGGGGGAGTGTGGGCACCCAGACAAGGGAGTTGTCACCCCCCTGGACTCAGCCCTGGGGTCACCACTTCTGGACTGGTCTGTCTGTCTGTGAGGTTCCCCATTCTGGAGGAATGAGGAAGAACTGGAGAGGGTCTAGAGGAGATCTGACAGGATGGAGCTTTTCTCCATATTGGAAATAGAATGAAATCTCCACAAAGAGTAGCATTGAAGGTGCAGACTGAAGATGAGAAAAAAGAAATGTCACTGAACGGGGACCCTTGTGGTGCAAGAGGTCACCCAGAGGGAGTCAGGATCAGCCCATGGCTTTGTGTTCCAGGGAACAGCCAGAGCTGGTGCAGAGACATCAGGGAGGGTCTAGAAATGCTGCTGGGAGGGGGGTGGGAAAGCAGGAGGGGTGTGTGCAGCCTGCAAGGCCAGAGCAGCAGCAGGGCCAGGGCAGGACAGCCTGCAGGAGAGATGGCCAAGGGCTCTGGCAGGGCTGCAAGGCCCAAAGGCACCCAGGCCTTTGTCCCCTTGCCTCTGGCAGCTGCCTCTGCCACTCAGGCCACCACAAGCCACTTGCCTTGCAGGTTCTGCACTTGCTTTCTGCCTCGCCCCTCCCTCAGCAGCCTGGCAGGGGTTGCCCAGTGTTTGGCCTTTGTTGTTCCTCCCCCTCCCATCCCACTGCCCCCCAAACAGCCCTGAGCCAGCCGGGAGGGACAGGATCTGCTGGGCCAGGGCCTGGGGCTCAGGCCTTGGCCTTTGTGCTCCACAAAACCAAGGCAGGCTTTGCTCAGCATTGCAGGGGCCTGCCCAGAGCCTTTGTCTGCCTGCACTCCTGGCCTCCAAGGAGCTGCTCCAAGGAGTCCCTGGGGAGGCTTTGGCAGTGCCTGCCCTCAGTGGGGCCCAGCAATGCTTCAAGGGACTTGCAGTTTGGCTTCCGACTTCTTCAGCAGCTTCTTCAATCTTCTCTCAGTACCTCAGCATCATGGGCTGGGCTGCAAACACACCGTGGGGCTCATTAAATCCAGAAATCCCTCAGGATCTCTTTGTCTTCCTTTAATTGTTTTCAAGGCAATTTCAAAACAAGTCTTCAATGTTTGTACTTTTTTTTGTTTTAATTCAATTATGGATATTTTGTAGTTCAGAGAAGAGGTGATAGAGGTGTTCACTTGGAGATCTTGATGCTGAGTGTATCCTCAGGTGATCCACACTGACCCTGGATGATCAACCTTGCTCCTCACCCCCCAACCTCACCAGTTCTTACGTGGCCCATCTTGGACTGACAGCTGATGCAACTCCAAATACACTGTGGGACCATTAAAACACTGAAAAACAAATTATTTCCCTTCCTTTAATTGACTTCAAGTCTTCAAGCCTTCTACAGCTAATCCGAGTTGTTTTGTAGTTTAGCTAAGGAGGAAAATTTTAAAGTGGACATCATGAAAAATATATATTTTTTGATGAAAGAGAATGATTTACACAAAGCCTTAGGACGCAAGAGGGTCAGGCTGCAAAGGATTTGGATCCAAAGACAAGGGGCAAAACACATTAGTAGCACTTAATCATTGATCAATTGAACAATTATCAAGTGATTCAATAGCATGTGCTACAATTTTAACAGTGACTGAATTCAAGATTCACAATAACAACATTCACACCACAGTCAATTCACACCCACACCCAGGCAGAGATGTATGAACACATCAATAGCTGGGTGGGTAAAGGTCCCTCTCTAGAAGTTACCTTGTTGTCAGGGAAACAGTCCCCCAAATCCTTTTGTGTTTCCCAACAGACAAGGGTCCCAGCTGGAGGAGTGTTTGTTGAGGGGCATCAGAATTGTCCTGGGCATCAGCGAGGGTCTTTGGAGTGTTGCAAACTGGAGGGTTCCCGAGCTGCGAGAGGCTGCCAGAGGTGTCCCACTGAGAGGGAGGTGCTGGGGAGCTGCCAGGGCCTCCCTCAGCCCCGCTGGTTGTGGGCTCCCAAAGTGACTGGCTTTAGTTATCTGCTGAATTTCCATCCTGGTGTCAGGAATGACTGGAGTTTCCAAACTATTTGGGAATTGCATCCAGACTGTTCCATTTGGGCTGTGATACAGGCAGGGAATGTTCCAAGGTGTTCATGGGATGACTGATTATCCTGAGTTCCCCAACTGTTCCACTCCGGATTGTTCCCACCTTTATCATCCAGGAGCACCTGGTCCAGTCCAGGGACACTTCCCCACACCCTGGTCCAGTCCAGGAGCTCTTCATTGCTCAGCTGTTTTGGTCAAGGCTTGTCAGGAGCTCCTGAGATCATCAACTAGGCCTGGGTAGAATGAGGGGAGGATGCATCACCACAGAGACTTCTAAGAAAAATGGGAACAAACTTTTTGTAGGGCCTAGACAGAGCTGTGATAAGACAAGACGTGATGTTTTTAAACTAAAAGAGGGCAGGTTTGAATTAGACATAACCAAGAATTTTTTACAGTGAGGGTGGTGAAACACTGGCACACGTTGCCCAGAGAGGTGATGCCTCATCCCTGGAAACACTGAAGGTCAGGTTGGACAGGGCTCTGGGCAACCTGATCTAGTTGAAGATGTCTTTGCTCATTATAGGGGAGCTGTATTTCAGAGGTCCCTTCCTACCAAAACTCTTCCATCATTCTACTGGAGCCAAGGCTGACAAGGATCAC
>NW_020922196.1:0-211 GCF_003984885.1 Neopelma chrysocephalum
CCCCCCCCCCCAGGGTGCACCCGCCCTTCGCCGCCAGGCTGGAGAAGCTCCGGGAGGGGCCCCAGGACGCCCGAGTGAGGGGTAGGACCCCCCCCAAAAAACCCCCCAACCCCCCCACGGCCCCCCCCACATCCCCTGATTCCCCCCCCCCGAGACCCCCAAAACTCCCCATATCCACTGATCCCCCCCAGAGAACCCCCAAACCCCCCCC
>NW_020922196.1:311-754 GCF_003984885.1 Neopelma chrysocephalum
GGGGTGGGATGAGGGGGTCCAATATGGGGGGTTTGGGATGGGGGGGGTCCGATATTGGGGGGGTTTGGGATGGGGGGGGTCCGATATTGGGGGGGCCTGGGAGGGTGCAATATTGGGGGATTTGGGACGGGGGGGTTCCAATGTGGGGGCCTGGAGCTGCTCCAGGGGGTCGGGGGGAGGTAAAGGGGGGGAGGGGGGGTCCTTGACCCCCACCCAAGACCCCCCTCATCGCCCCCCCCCCCCAGGGTGCACCCGCCCTTCGCCGCCAGGCTGGAGAAGCTCCGGGAGGGGCCCCAGGACGCCCGAGTGAGGGGTAGGACCCCCCCCAAAAAACCCCCCAACCCCCCCACGGCCCCCCCCACATCCCCTGATTCCCCCCCCCCGAGACCCCCAAAACTCCCCATATCCACTGATCCCCCCCAGAGAACCCCCAAACCCCCCCC
>NW_020922197.1:0-160 GCF_003984885.1 Neopelma chrysocephalum
CTTCAGAAAGCCACCCCTCCACCCGTCGAAACATCCTCAAGGTCCCCTCAAACCCCCTGAGAAAACTCATCCCCCCCCCAGCATCCCCTAAACCCTCTCAGTGACCCGCAAAACCCATCTGGGACCCCCCAAGCCCGTTCAGGGACCCCCCCAGTCCCCC
>NW_020922197.1:260-558 GCF_003984885.1 Neopelma chrysocephalum
CCCGGATGTAGTATATCTCCCTCCCCGGATTTTGGGGGGCAGCCTTAGGACCCCTCCCCTGGGAGCTGGGGGACCCCCTGCACCTCACTGTCGGGCTTTAGGGGACTCCACAAAATCCCCTCAAAACCCCTGAAATCTCTTCAGAAAGCCACCCCTCCACCCGTCGAAACATCCTCAAGGTCCCCTCAAACCCCCTGAGAAAACTCATCCCCCCCCCAGCATCCCCTAAACCCTCTCAGTGACCCGCAAAACCCATCTGGGACCCCCCAAGCCCGTTCAGGGACCCCCCCAGTCCCCC
>NW_020922198.1:0-1284 GCF_003984885.1 Neopelma chrysocephalum
GTGCATTTTGTCTGCATTCATCTTTTCTGGCATACATTGTTTCAAGAGATCCCTATCTTCCCAAAACAACAGCCTGTAAGTTCATTACTTCCAGGCTGGTTTGGCTGTTTGTTTGGGGTTGCTTTGGAAGTGGATCATATTTGCTGTCTCTTATGATAACTGCTGAGAAATCATCCTAGAAATTATTTCCCTGCATTTTTCACTCCCTTGCCACCTGAGATATCTCAGTTGTCACGGATGTGCTTTTCTCGCTTAGACTACACAAATTCCAAGGAGTGTCTAGCCTAGGAGGAATGTCTCTGCATTTTATCCTGTGTTCATTCCCGAGTCTTCCAAGAACAGAAATCAACTCTAGTCTTTTAAGTAGGGTAATTTAGCTACGCCCATTCTCCATGCCATTCTTTTCTTCTTTCAGCTACCTGGTTGGAGATAAAGTGATGATAGTGATGGAGTATCTAGACGGAGGCTCCTTAAGATCTGTGGTTAAGGAAATAAGCATGAGTGAAGGACTGATGGCAGCTGTCTCCCGGGAGGTAAGGGATGCCGCTGGTGCTTCCAATTCTTTGGGCAGGCTGGGACTTCTAAACAAGCAGCAAGAACAGCAGGGATTTCATGTTCAGAGCTTTCTTTCCGTGTCGCTTTTCCAATACGGAGAAGAAAGAGCATCTTCAGCGAATGGCCTGCCAGTACAACTCTTGCTGTACCCTCTCTCTTCTTTTCTTATTTTATTTACTATTCTCAGCTTTGCCAAATCGTTTGCCTGGAGCCTGTCTGTACTGCATTCCCTGCCTGTAAGTGCAAACATGCTGGTGGCAGAATTTTATACTAGCAGCAAAGAAAAACAGAGACTCGTTTGTTGCAGTCCTCAGCTGAAAGGGAGAGCATTCCACCCAACCTGGTGTGTGACAACAATTGCCGTTTCTCTTTCCAAAGCTCCAAAGGGAATGGGCCTTCCCTTAAAAAGACAGGGGTTTACTAGTGAGGAGGCAGCAGCAAGCTCTTCCTCTTGACACCACCACGGTCTGCCAGTCCGCACTGGTCACCTAGAACTGAAATCTTTAAAGCCATTGCCTTTCTTGGGTGATGAAATTGGGTCATTCACTTTTACTCTCCTGTTTCTTTTTTCTCTCTCAGTGCCTGCAAGCACTGGCATTCCTCCATTGCCGCCAAGTGATCCACAGGGATCTCAAAGGTGATAACGTTCTTCTTGGAATGGATGGATCCGTCAAGTTGGGTAGGTGTTCTTGGTCAGGCGTGGTGTTCCCGGGGTGTGGCGCGTGGGGC
>NW_020922199.1:0-1956 GCF_003984885.1 Neopelma chrysocephalum
ATCAGCCCCAACACAGGCAGCCTGGTGCTACCAGGGCTGTCTCCCAGTTCTGCACCAGCGGAGACCATCAGCCCCAGCACCAGCGCCCAGGTGCAATCCCCTGGATCTTCAGCACCAGAGACCAGCAACCACCATACAACCCAACAGGCAACATCGGAGCAGTCTCTGCAATCTCCCTCACAGGAGATGAGCAGCTCCAGCCCTGACAGTCAGGTAACATGGGGGTCATCCCAGAGCAGCTTTCCAGAAACTGAGGACAGCAGCTGCTCCAGCAGTCGGGGGCCTGACCGCTGGCAAAACCACTCCTGCCGGAAACGTCGGGCACAAATACCACACCTTCGGTCCAGAAGTCCCCAGGACAGGAGCCATGTGCCAGCACCAAGTCCTGGGAGGCGCAGGCCGAGGCAGAGACAATCAGGGACGTCGCACAGGCGAAACCGCTCCCGCCTGCAACGTCAGACCCCAAATCCATCCGGCCGGTCCAGAAGTCGCCATGACAGGAGCCATGTGAGAGCACCGAGTGCCAAGAGGAGACGCCGGAGCCAGGAAACATCGAGGACATCCCGCACACAAAATCGCTCCTGCCAACAACGTCAGATCCTAAATCCATCTGGCCGGTCCAGAAGTCCCCATGAGAGGAACTGTGCGCCAGCACCGAGTGCTGGGAGGCGAAACCCAAGGGAGACAGCAGCCGGGACCTCCCAAAGGCAACAACACTCCCGCCAGCAGCGTCGGACCCCGAACTCATACAGCAGATCCAGAAGTCATCATGACAGGAGCTGTGTTAGAGCCCCCAGTGCTGGGAGCTCCACTCACCGGTGGGACAGTGAGACAGGGACCCACCGCTGACACGTCCCACGTCAGACAGGGAGAAGGAGGCCCCCAAAGGGAGGGAGCCAGGTGAGAGCAAAGTGCCCTTCCCGCAGCCTGGCAGAGGGGCTGTCAGGGCTGCCAGCATGGGGCCAGGAGTGGTGGCACAGGGAGGCAGGAGCTGTCCAGCCATCCCAGGGCGGGGACCTTCTTTTCCTCAGCAAGCGGGGCCCAGCTCTGGCAGGGGACACCTGCTGGGACACCTGTGCCCCCCATGTCCCGTCCTCCCCAAAGCCTCCAGCCCTGCCCTTCAGCCAGCCAGGCAGGGACAGAGCAGCCCTTGGGGTCGATCCTGCAGGGATGCTGCCCCGGCCCCGCAGAGGTGCCATTGTCTCTCTCCCCTCCAGCATGCCTGCTGTGTGGACGATCAGAGGCTGACCCGGGCACCTGTGGAGAAAAACTCCAGTTAAATTGGCTCTGTGCCCATGAGTTCTGCCTGGTGAGTTGCTCTGTGGGCTCCCTCCATTTTTTGACAGGCAGTCTCTGCCACTCTCTCCTCATCAGTGAGTGTCGTTTTTCCTGCAGTTTTTTGCCAGCGACTTTCCTGACCGCCCGGGTCATTGAGTAGGACTCTAGTGTCTTCACAAAAGGAATATCCAAGATGGAGTCTCCCGGGCAGCACAGCAGGTGAGAGCCTGACAAGAGCAGGGAAATTTGGGCCAGGCGAGGTTTGCTGGAGCTTAGCCCAGACCCCAAGCAAGAAAGCCCAGCCCTTCCAACCAGCTCTGGGACACGGAGGAGGCCCTGAGGCTGCTGCTGATGGGGCTGCTCTGCTCTTTCCAGAGATGCTGCATCTGTGGCCAGAGCGGGGCCACCATCACCTGCTGCGAAACAGACTGTGACCTGAGCTTCCACCTGCCCTGTGCCAAGTAGGGAGGCCGTGTCACCCAGTTCATGGCACCGTACAGGTACCTCCTGTCCCCTCCTCACCACCACCAGGGAAGGGCCGAGCACTTCTCAACTCACCCACCCCTTTTTCCCCCAGGGGCTTCTGCCCCGCACACAGCCCAGAGCAGGCAGAGGAGGCGACTCCGGAGCCGGGCACCGAATGCCTCATCTGCATGGAGCCTGTGGAGGACAGAAAGA
>NW_020922200.1:0-920 GCF_003984885.1 Neopelma chrysocephalum
CCCGCGGCCCTATGGAGCCCCTATAGGGGACAGACCCCTAAAGATCCACCCCCGGGGCCGATCAGAGCCCCCCCCTCCATATTGAGGGACCCCCGAACCTGCGGAGGGTCCCCCCCGACCCCCACCTGTTGTGTCCCCCCCCCGACCCCCAGAAACGGGCACGGAGCCCCCGAGAGACCCTATGGAGCCCCTATAGAGACCTGAGAGCCCCCGAGAGACCCTATGGAGCCCCTGTAGATTCCTGAGAGATCCTATAGATCCTTGAGGCCCCTATAGAGATCCCAGAGCCCCCGTGAGACCCTATGGAGCCCCTATAGAGCCCTGAGAGACCCTACAGAGCCCTGAGAGCACCTATAGATTCCTGAGAGATCCTATAGATCTCCCTGAGCCCCTACAGAGATGTGAGAGACTCCGAGAGACCCCAGAGACCCCCACAAGCCCCCCCAGCCCCTCCCAGACCCCCATAGCCCCCTACAGATCCCCCCCAGCCCCCTATAGACCCCTATAACCCCCCCAGCCCCCTATAGCCCCTCTCGACCCCCTCTCAACCCCTATAGACCCCTATAGCCCCCCCCCAGACCCCCTATAGACCCCCATAGCCCCCCTTTGGACCCCTATAGCCCCCCCATCCCCCCCCCGGGGGTCTCGGCCGCCCTCTCGTGGTCGCGAAGGGAAAACGCGCTCGGGACACGGGGGAGGGGTCCCAGGAATTTTTTGGGGGGTTCCTTGGATTTTGGGGAGGTCCCAAAGGGTTTGGGGGGGTTCCCCAAGATTTCGGGGGTTCCCCAGGGTTTTAGGGGGGTCCCAGGGGCTTGGGGGGGTCCCCAGGATTTTGGAGGGGTTCCAAAGGTTTTGGGGGTTCCCCAGGATTTTGGGGGGGGTCCAAAGGTTTTGGGGGTTCCCCAGGATTTTGGGGGGGG
>NW_020922201.1:0-1818 GCF_003984885.1 Neopelma chrysocephalum
ACAAGTGTCTCCAGTATTTCTAAGACTCGCAGGGTCCTGAACTGCAGTTGGGCGCAGGCAGCGGGGAAATCGGGCCCGGGGCTGAGTTGCATTAGGTCCCGGCCTAGCATGGTCGAGATGTCATAGACATCATCAGTTGTCAGCTGGAATGGGCTCTTATCCAGAGCTCTCTCTGGGTTACTATTCATATCCTCCATATCAGTATAGTCTGTAGGAGACTTATTCGCCTTTTGCTTGCCTTCATACACTTTCATAGCTCCCTTGCTGTTATCACTACCGGTAAAATCGACTGCTTCAGTACCTGTTTGCGGTGCTGCGTTACTTGGTTTCACAAGCACATCTACGCCCGGGGCACTACCATTGTCAGAGTTAACTCCTGCCGCCGTCTCTGCACTGGCCGATTCCGGCAGCACTTTCGCTGCGATTTCTAAAATTTCCTCTGTTTCCACAACAGATGCCGCATCTGTAGCAACTTTCTCTGGTGTTACCACGTCAAAAGCAACTCTAGTAAAAGTTGACTTCTCAGCCTTCACAGCTCTTGTCCCGTTACCAACAAAACTATCTGCTCCTCCCGCGCTCACCCCTGCTGTTACCGCGGTAACCCTATCTACTCCGGCAAGGCTGCCAGCAGCAGCTGTAAAGTTACAGGCTGCCTGCACACTTGCCGGGACAGACGGGGGAGACTCCGCTCCGATCGCTCTGCTGGGGCCAGGAGTTTCTCCTGATGTTACTCCTGTTTCGACCAATCCAGATGTTACCTCTGAGCTTAACCCCGCAGCATAACTTTCGCTCCGCTCTGCCACGCTAGAAGCAGTTTCCACAAAAGCCGATCTTATTTGCACCGCCGTGCCTACTTCAGCCAAACTAACGGTTCCCATTCTTTCAGCCACACCGGTGGGACTCACTCCCGCCGGCCCCGAGCCAACTCCTCCGGGGGTCTCAATTTGTCTAATCCCTCCCGGTGCAGCCAGACCCGCACCCGGGAGTCCTCCAACGACCCGTGCCTGCCCCGCTCCTGCTCGTTCAGCAGGAGCCAGTTCAGGCGCCGCCATTCTTACAGTTCTGACCCACAATTCAGGGCGTGCTAATAAACTCAAAAACAACCTTACATATGGAATTTCCTGCCACCTCTCTTCTGTATGAAGGAGCCGCATTAACCGTAACACTGTGTCTAGTTCAAACGGACCAAATTCTGGCCAAACCACTCTTCTCAACTGCCCAAACATCGGCCAGGCATACACAGATAGCCAATAAAGCCGTTCCTTTTTTAAAGCTTCCCTTGGGTCGGTTAAAACCTTCCAATGTTCCAAAACTAGATTTAAGGGAGATTCTTTAGGGACCTAAATAGGGACCTCAAACTTTGAATCTTCAAACTTTGAATCTACACCACCCATGATTGTAAAATGCAAATGAACCACGATAACACACACCAGGATTAGAACCTGTTACCTTGGGGTTACAAGCTGTTTCAGTAACCTCTCTGCTATTGTTTGGAGTCACACCGACTCCCAGAGCCTACACCGGCTCCCCCACGGCGTCAGAGCACACAGAAGGCGTCCCTTCTAACAAAACCAGTCCGAGACTGAACCCCGCTCTGACCCGGGTGGGTGGACCACCCCGTCCGCCTCCTGGAAAGCGACTCTCTGAGACTATATGGGCCCAAGTCTTAAATTTAACTTTCCAGGAACCCGTGTTCCCCACCTCCCGGGAACACAAACTTTCCCGCAGCTGCCAACTTCCCGCAGCTGCTAATTAAACCAGGTACCTTTTCCCTTATTTTGCCTTTTCTTATCTCACCTCTATGCTCCGGCTTGCTTC
>NW_020922202.1:0-4559 GCF_003984885.1 Neopelma chrysocephalum
CGGCTGGGCCAGGCCTGCCCCCACTGGGGCAGCGCCGGACTTTGGGATGTGGCTGGCTCATCCTCGGTGTGGCTGGTGTAGTGCCAGTCCTTCGTGGCCAAGGCCCAGGTGTCCTAGGGGAAATGGGCTTCAAGCCACTCCAGCACCTTCTGCTGGCTTGGGATGGCCTCCAGTCCCTCCAGGCTTGTCAGCTCTGGCTTCCCCTGGGCACACTCTGGCTCATATCCAGGTGCTGTCAAGCAGCACCCCCAAGTCCCTTCCTGCTGAGCAGCTCTCCAGCCCCTCTGCCCCCAGCCTGGAGCGTTCCAGGGGGTTGTTGGGACCCAAGGGCAGGCCCTGACACTTGGCCTTATTGATCCAGCCTGTCCAGATCCCTCTGCAGAGCCTTCCTGCCCTCCAGCACATCCACAATCACACCCAGCTCAGTCAGTCTCCCAAACAGACCAAAGTCTGGCTGCCAGCAGTCCAGGGTGTCAGTTCTGCTGCCTCCTCCTTCCTCTACCCAGAATGGAAAACTCCATCATTTTGGGGTCTCTGTGCCCGATGGCTCCGAGCACCACATCCCCCACCAGTCACAGAATCATGGAATGGTTTGGGTTGGCAGGGAGTTTAAAGAGCATCTCAGTCCAACCCCCTGCCATAGGCAGGGACACCTTCCACTAGACCAGGTTGCTCAGAGCCCCATCCAGCCTGGCCTTGAACAACTTCCAGGGATGGGGCAGCCAGAACTTCTCTGAGCAACCTGTGCCAGGATCTCACCACTCTCACAGTCAAGAATTTCTTCCCAATATTCCATCCAACCTTGCCCTCTCTCAATGTGAAGCCATTCCCCTTGTCCTGTCACTCCAGGACCTGGTAAATAGTCTCTCTCCATCTTTCTTGTCTGCTCCCTTCAGGTACTGAAGGCCACAATTAGATCACCCCAAAGCCTTCTCTTCTCCAGCCTGAACAATGCCAATTCTCTCAGCCTTTCCTCACAGCAGAGCTGCTCCATCCCTCTGATCCCCTTGGTGGTCTCCTCTGGACTCGCTCCAGCAGGTCCATGTCCTTCCTGTGCCATTGTGACACTGCAAGGCCTCCTGAAACCAAAGGAACCCTGGGACACTGTGGAACCTCATGGAACCAAGGGGCCATTGTGATGCTCCAGGGCCTCATGGAACCAAAGGAACCCTGGGACATTGTAGAACCTCATGGAGCCAAGGGGCCACTGTGTTATGGGGGGCCCTCCTAGAACCAAAGGAGTCCTGAGACATTTTCAAACTCATGGAATCAAGGGTCCCTTATCACACTACAGGGCCTTATGAAGCCAAATGGACCCTGCGACTCTGTGGAACCTCATGGAATCCAGTGGCCATTCCCACACTGTAAAACCTCAGGGATATTGTCAGGTTCCCATAATTAAAAGACGCCTCTGCCCAAATTCAGCTGCAAAGGAGACCATGTACCAAAGTCAGCAGTCCAGGTTTGATTTAACAGTAGATCCCATGTAGATCCCTGAGGCTCCCGCTGGTCCTTCTTCCCCCTGCTCTGCTCGGTGGAGGGTTCCCAAGTTGTGCTTCTGGGGTATCACTTTTATACAGCCCAAGCCCCGGGTGTTCAGGGGGGCAGATGCTGTTCCCACAGCTTGGGCTGGCACATGTACAAGGACTTGCTTCCTTTCCCACAGCTTGCCATGGTGGGAGTTTTGCCCAGTGTGCTTCCAGTCTGCAGGTGGGAATCTTTGTCTGGATGGGTTCCCCAGACCTGCCTTACCAGCCCTGGCTTCCTGTTGGGGCTGTCTGCTCTTTCCCACAGTCTGCACAGTGCAATTCTGTCCTGGGGGCTGCTTCCAAAGCTTCACCTCCGTTTAGGCCTTGGAATTAAATGCCTTCCTGTTTGCCACCAGTGCTTATGTCTTGTGGTGCCTGATGGGTTTTTCCTTCTTTGACAGTGTTTTGAGACAGTTCACTGTGCCCTTCAAGTCCTTACATGTGCACACACACACCACTCTCACCATTCTCTGGCCCTCCAAAGAACACAAGACCTGATGATTTGTAGCTCCCACTCCAGTGGTTGGCACTTGGAGCTCCCTCCGTACCCAGAGCTCAGAGCTCCCTTGTCCCAGAAAGTTTAAAGATATTGTGCCTCATTCTGCCAAGACAACCCTTGGAAAAAAGTATCATTCTGTGTTTCCTGGGATAAGAGCACTATATTGTCATCTTCCAAAACATTGGAATGGTCCCAGAGATCCCTCAGGAAGGAATTTGGGGCCTCAAGCACATGACTCATATATAGAGGCTGAGGACTCAGGGGTCAGTGGTGTGAAGACTGAGGACAGTAGAGGAGTAGCCTGAGAGGTCTGGAAGGGGGGTGTCAGAGCTGGTGGAGCTTTTCTTCCTGGCAGAAAACAGCCTAAGAAAGAACTAGTGCCACCAAGGGCAGCTGGGGTGGCCTAGACTGGTGACAAGAAGTAAGAACTTTCCATCTGAGGTCAGTGTTGTAGTGCAACATGTCACAAAGGAGGAGTCTGGATGAGCCCAAGGCTTTGTGTGTGCAGGAAGAGCCAGGGAGGACGCAGAGATGTCAGTGCAGGAAGGTGCCAGCCAGGTGGGGCAGCCGGGGGGATGACGACAGCCTGCAGGGAAAGGGGCAGGGCATGGACACCGTAGGACAGCCTGGGCTGGAGAGGAGACAGGGAGGGGGAGAAGCTGAAAGGCCCTGACAGAGCCACCTTCTGCAGGCCTTTGGCCATGGCTGCTGTCTGTGGCCCTGATGCCAGGAGGAGACAAGTGGCCCTTGCAGCCCTGGGGCCTCATGGCCTCCTTGTCCCTGCTCAGCAGCCTGGCAGGTGCCACCCCATGGTCCTGCCCTTGGCATTGCACATCCCACATCCCAGTGCCCCAGCAAGAGCCCTGAGGAATGAGGCAGGGACAGGATCTGCCTTTCCAGGGACTGGGGGTCAGGGCTTGGCCCGTTGGATTAAGGAAACAAGTCAATGTTTCTTCAGCATCAGAGCCACCTTTCCCTTGTCATCACTGTCTGCAGTTTTCTGCTCTGACTCGAACCCGGGGACACGTTCTCAGTTGTGTCCCTCAGTGGGACCCATTAGCACTACAAGAAACTTTGGAGTTTCAATCTCACTTTGACTTCTTGAGAAGTTGTTTGAACTTCCTCTCAGGGACTGAGTCTCATGGAAACAACGTAAAACCCCCCGAGGGTCATGAAATGCCTGGGGCTGTTGCTGTGCTGCTGAGCTGGGCCGGGCTCCTGGCACACAGGGAGCTCCTGGCAAGCAAGAAGAGCTTCAAAGAGACAGCTCTGCCCAGGAGCAGCTCCTCTGCACAGCCCAGCAGGGCTGAGGGCACTGCCTGCAGCACCCAGGGCACAAAAGCAAGGCAGAGAGAGGTTACACACAGCCTGGGCTGGGAGGGAAGTTGAGAGGAAGATCCACTGCAGGAGGAATCTTTCCAGGCTTCCTCCTGGTAAGTCAGCATGAAGGGCAATGTGTCTGCAGTTGGTGCAAAGATCTCCTAATGCTGGCACATCCCACTCCCTGCTGCACCATCCCAGGCACATCCCAGCAGGGTTCCCTTCTCCCAGGGATGGCTGCAGGGTTGTGAAGCCAGGCTGTGCCACCCAGGCTGCCCCAAGCTGTCCTGCAGAGCAGGGTCCTGCAGCCCAGGGCTGTGCCGGGGCAGGAGCTCTGCCACTGCCAGGGGCAGCTCTCAGCCGGGCTAGGGAGCTCCCTCAGGGCTGGGCAGAGGCTGGGGGTGGAAAGAGTAAAACCTGGTAGGGGAAGGCAGGTTTCTTCTGCTATCAAGTGAGAGTTTCATGGGTCAGGGCTGCTCACAGAACCAGAGCACCCCAGGATATTTTCCAGGGGATCCTTCAAGGGGAAGGTCCATGGAGGGATTTCTCTCAAGCTCTCAAGCCACACGCCTGGTGGTTTGAGTTGCAGAGGGAACTCTGAGGAGCTGCCCAGGGCTGAGAACAACTTGCTGGCACTGTTGGTGTCTGGGAGGTGGCACAGCTGGCTCAGGGTGACGCTGCCCTGAGTGCCCAGTGGGCTCTGCCCTGGCCTCTCCCAGCTGGACCCTCCCTGTGCATTTCCTTGGTTCTCAGCTTGCCCCTGGTCCTGAGGTTGTTCCCTCCTTCTCTCAGTCAGGCTCACTGGGCAGGGGAGTTCAAGCTACACAGTCCAACACTGATCCTGGGATTCCCCTATGGCAGGTGTGTCCCTGGGAATGAGACATTCCACTTGTCCTCTGCCCTGTGGGGTGTGGGCAGTGAATTCTGTGGGCCTGGGTAAGGAGCTCTTTTTCCCTCAATCAGACCCCGTCATTAGGACACTTGGCTCTTTTCTGAGGTGTCCTTCCAAGCTGGGAGCTGCCCTTGAGAATGCAAATCATCCTCATAGCACAGCTGACAAGCCCTTTTGCACTGGGAGCAGTTTCATCTGACACAGCTGAACACCAGGACGGGCCCCTGTGCCCACCATGCCCATGACCCCACCGGTGCAGAGCAGGGCTGAGTCCTCACAGCCAGTGGGCAGAGGGTCTGCTCCTCCTGGAAGATGTAGT
>NW_020922203.1:0-2611 GCF_003984885.1 Neopelma chrysocephalum
ATTTGCTAATTGAACCCCTGGAAATAGCCATGAAGGGAATTTGTTTGAAGACCTGAATGCACCTGCCCTGCTCTGGCAGGGGATGTGTAATTTAGTGCTGTAAGTTAGTTGAACAACATTCCCAACAGAATTCCCAGCCAGCTGAGGATCACTCTCCCACCTCTCGGAAGGAGTTGGTCCGGTTCCTGCTGGCAACACCCACCAAGTCCGAACTGCACTGTCAGCTGAGAACACATTTCTCTTTCTAACAAAGTTCTAGGAATTTCTTCTCAACATCTCATCTAAACCTTTCTCTTTTCTGTTAAACCCACTGCCCCTTGTGCTGTCCCTCTCTGGAGTGTTGGTGTCTGGTGCTGGAATGTGGCAACGTGAAATGCAAACTATGTGTTCTCTTGAACTGAGTTTGGATTCTGAGCTGTGGCACAGTGACCTTGACTTGGAATTCCAGGGTGGTTTGGGCTGCATTCCTGCTTTCGGGGGAAGCTTTGCTGGAGGAGCAATTTGTTTAAATGTAAAATGAACCAAGGACAATTTTTGAGAGCTTTGAATTTAGATTTCATTAGTCTGAAGTAGTAGAATAAATGGTCTTGTGTGTATTTATCTGTATAGAATCATGGAATGGCTTGGGTTGGAAGGGACCTTAAAGGTCTTTTCATTCCACCCCCTGCCATGGGCAGGGACACCTTCCACTAGACCAGGTTAATCCAACCTGTCCTTGAACACTTGCAGGGATCCAAGGGCAGCCACAGCTTCTCTGGGAATTCCATCCCTTCCCCTCCCCACCCTCCCAGGGAAGGATTTCTCTCCGGTCTCCCATCTAACCCTGCCCTCTTTCAGTTTAAAAACCATTGCCCCTTGTCCTGTCCCTCCAGGCCCATATAAGAAGTCCCTCTCCCTCCTTTTTCTAAGCTCCCTTCCCTGGTGGGGTGTCTTCAGCTCCTCCCAGGACCTGTGTGTGTCTGTATCTATCTTGTATCTGTGTATATTTCTAGACAGGATATATTTTAATACATTTCTATCCATATATTTATACATAGATATTTACACACTGTAAATATTAATGCACACCTATCTACACAATGATACTAACTTTGTGTCCAGACCCACCCCTTCCCCCCTGTAACCTTTTTGGGGGGTTTATTCCTCGGGATTTCCAGGGTCTCAGTTTCAGTGGAGCGGATCTTTCCCACCTGGATCTTTGTTAAATCAACTTCAAGATGGCCAATCTGAGCCACTGCAACCTGGCCTGTGCCAACCTGTGCTGGGCCAGCCTGGAGAGGGCTGACCTGTCAGACTCTGTGCTGGATGGAATAGCTGCTGCAGCTTGGGAGGGCTGGGCTTGTGTTAACAGAGAGGAGCTGGAACAAACAGAGTGGTGTAAAACATCGAGTTCTTAAATAGATTCTAGAGTTGTTCTGGTTCCCAAAGCTTTTACACTTCCTCCCAGTAATGATTTAATGGGATTGACTGCCAAAGCAGAAATTAAAAGTGTCTTCTTGATTGTCTTTGGTGTTGTTCTTCCGGCTCTCAGTGACTCCTGTCTGTGCCAGTGTGCCAACCTGCCAGGGGTGAAGATGCTGCGCTCCAATGCAGAGGGAGCGTCCCTGAAAGGCTGCAACTCTGAGGAGCATGGAGAGCTGCTGCAGCTGGCTGTGCTCCTGCTGCAAAGGAAGAGCAAAAGACCTCAGCCCTGGCTTCTCCAGGCCCACCGGGGCACAGGCCTGAAAAGACACTGGGCCCAAAGTTTCCTGGCAGCACTCAGTGCCCACAGGGAGGGGCACAGAGCCATGGCCCGCTCTCTGTTGCTCTGCAGGCCTCTCGGGAAGCACTGTTTGGTGCAGCCAGGTTCCTGAAGTGGAGGGATCTTGAGCACTTGGTGACCATGGAGCAGCCGTGGAAGTTTGCGGAGTGCCTGGTAAGGACGGCCCCAAAGCCCCAGTCCCTGATGCCCAGTGTGTGGGGCTGGCATGGTGCCTGTGCCCCACAGGCTGCTCCCTTCCCTGGGGTGTGCGGGCTCTTTTCCAGGCTCCCCTGCCCCTGCAGCCAGGCTGCCATGGAGCCCCGGCCCAGCACAAGGAGCCCCCTCGGCCGCCGACGCAGCCGCAGCGGGAAGGGCACGGGGCCTTCCACACAAGCTGCCACGGTCTCCTTGGGAGAGGTTCCGGCTGGGGGCCATCCTAAACATGGGGGTTGTGACACTGAGAAGGAAGGTGTGGGCAAGGGTACCAATGCTGCTGGCAGCCCTTTAGCCAGGGCTGCACCCAAATCAGAAGCTGTGACAAGTCCTGGCCCAAGGAGACCTGCCACCCCCCCGAGTCCTGGCAAGGGTGCTGCCCGTCTCCTGTCCCAAAGAGCTGTGCCCCCGGGTATTAGTTCGTTGGAATACATGCCCAGAATAAAGACAAGTACAACAGACATTCAAACACTACAAAAAATCTTTTATTGCAGTGAGAATAAAAAACTAGCAAAGAGAATCAAAGGCTAAAAAAGAGTATAAAAAAACTACTTTATCAGTTGGCATTTCTACAATACTATGAACAGCTTTTAATACAGTATTAACCAGTAAAAAGGGAATTAAAAGGATTCCAAAAAAGGATATAAAACATTTGCT
>NW_020922204.1:0-1941 GCF_003984885.1 Neopelma chrysocephalum
ACTGTCCCCAAATCACCCCTGGGGCTCTGTCCTTGTCCCCAAATCACCCCTGGGCAGGGTCACTGTCCCCAGATCACCCCTGGGGGGGGTCACCCCTGGGGGGGGTCTCTGTCCCCAGATCACCCCTGGGGGGGGTCACCCCTGGGCAGGGTCACTGTCCCCAAATCACCCCTGGGCGGGGTCACCGTCCCCAAATCACCCCTGGGGCTCTGTCCTTGTCCCCAAATCACCCCTGGGCAGGGTCACTGTCCCCAAATCACCCCTGGGGGGGGTCACCCCTGGGCAGGGTCACTGTCCCCAAATCACCCCTGGGGCTCTGTCCTTGTCCCCAAATCACTTCTGGAGGAGATTCCATGTCCCCAGATTCCCCCTGGAGCTTCGTCCTTGTCCCCAGATCTCTCCTAGGGTGCTGTCCCTGTCCCCAAATCCTTCCTGGAGCACTGTCCCTGTCCCCAGATCCCTCCTGGGGCAGTGTCCCTGTCCCCAAATCACTCCTGGGGAGGTGTCCGTGTCCCCAAATCCCTCCTAGAGAACTGTCCCTGTCCCCAAATCACTCCTGGAGGAGATTCCATGTCCCCACATCACTCCTGGAGCAGTGTCCCCATCCCCAAATCCCTCCTGGGCACCGTCCCTGGCCCCTCATCCCTGGGCAAAATCCTGCCCTTTGTTTTCCAAACCGGCCCCAGGATGTGGAATCACATCAAGTCCCTTTGTCCCCTTTATCCCTGGAGTTATGGGGTCACCCCCATCACATCCCCTTGTCCCTGGAGCTGTGGGGTCACCATCCTAGCCCTGCTGTGGGGTGGGCTGGTGGTCTCCCCCCCTGACGGTGCCCGTGCCACGCAGGTGGGCGGCGCGGGCAAGAGCAGTGCCCGGGTGGACGGGAACGGGAGCCTCGTCCTGCACCCCCTCACCAAGGAGCAACACGGGGTCTGGGAGTGCAGGGCCACCAACAGGGTGGCCACTGTCACCACGGCCACCTCTGTCCACGTGCTGGGTGAGCCCCCTGCGCTGGCACCATCCTGGGGGGCTGCGGGGTGGGCAGAGGGTGATTCCTGGCACCGTCCCGTGGGATCCTGGCATGGCTGGATCAGGGCTGGGAGGGGGTTCCTGGCACCATCCCGTGGGATCCTGGGCTGGATCGGGGCTGGGGTGGCACAGCAGGAGCTGAATCTGGGATAGGGTGGCCCAGCAGGAGCAGGGAGGGCATTCCTGGCATCCCATGGGATCCTGGCATTGCTGGATCGGGGCTGGGGTGGCCCAGCAGGAGCAGGGAGGGCATTCCTGGCATCCCATGGCATCCTGGGCTGGATCAGGGCTGGGAGGGCATTCCTGGCACCATCCCATGGGATCCTGGCATTGCTGGATCAGGGCAGGGAAGGGGTTCCTGGCACCATCCCATGGATCCTGGGCTGGATCAGGGCTGGGAGGGCATTCCTGGCACCATCCCATGGGATCCTGGCATTGCTGGATCGGGGCTGGGGTGGCCCAGGGAGGTTTGGGAAGAGCCTGGACGTGGTGCCACCATGGGTGCCAGGGGGTGTCAGGTGCCAGGGGGACTCGATGATCCCGGAGCTCTTTCCCAACCTGCTGGATCCCGTGATCCTGGGATTTTGTGACTCTCTGACCCCCCCTGACCCCAGGCACCAGCCCCCACGCTGTCACCAACGTGTCTGTGCTGGCACTGCCCCTGGCTGCCAACATCTCCTGGGAGCCCGGCTTCGACGGAGGCTTCTTCCAGAGGTTCAGCGTCTGGTACACCCCCCTGTGAGTGCCCACCTTCCCTGGCAGTGCCCACCCACCCCCCAGGAGTGCCCACCCCCCCTGGCAGTGCCCACACCCCTCTGTGAGTGCCCACACCCCCTGTGAGTGCCCACGGCCCCTGTGAGTGCCCACACCCCCCTGTGAGTGCCCACCTTCCCTGGCAGTGCCCACCCACCC
>NW_020922205.1:0-6220 GCF_003984885.1 Neopelma chrysocephalum
GCAGGTTCTGCACTTGGTTTCTGCCTCGCCCCTCCCTCAGGAGCCTGGCAGGGGTTGCCCAGTTTTGGGCCTTTGTTGTTCCTCCCCCTCCCATCCCACTGCCCCCCCAAACAGCCCTGAGCCAGCCGGGAGGGACAGGATCTGCTGGGCCAGGGCCTGGGGCTCAGGCCTTGGCCTTTCTGCTCCACAAAACCAAGCCAGGCTTTGCTCAGCACTGCAGGGGCCTGCCCAGAGCCTTTGTCTGCCTGCACTCCTGGCCTCCAAGGATCTGCTCCAAGGAGTCCCTGGGGAGGCTTTGTCAGTGCCTGCCCTCAGTGGGGCCCAGCAATGCTTCAAGGGACTTGCAGTTTGGCTTCTGACTTCTTGAGCAGCTTCTTCAATCTTCTCTCAGTACCTCAGGATCATGGGCTGGGCTGCAAACACACCGTGGGGCTCATTAAATCCCAGAAATCCCTCAGGATCTCTTTGTCTTCCTTTAGTTGTCTTTAAGGCAATTTCAAAACAAGTTTTCAAAGTTTGTACTTTTTTTGTTTTAATTCAATGATGGATATTTTTTAGTTCAGAGGAGAGGTGATAGAGGTGTTCTCCAAGTGATCTTGATGCTGAGTGTCTCCTCAGGAGATCCACACTGACCCTGGATGATCAACCTTGCTCCTCACCCCCCAACCTCACCAGTTCTGACATGGCCCATCTTGGATTGACAGCTGATGCAACTCCAAACACACTGTGGGACCCATTAAAACACTGAAAAACAAATTATTTCCCTTCCTTTAATTGTCTTCAAGTTTTCCAGATATGAACAACTAAATACAGTTGTTTTGTAGTTTAGCTAAGGAGGAAGATTTTAAAGTGGACATCATAAAAAATATATATTTTTTGATGAAAGGGAATGATTTCCACAGAGCCTTGGGATGCAAGAGGGTCAGGGTGCAAAGGATTTGGATCCAAAGACGAGAGGGCAAAAAGCATTAGTAGCACTTAATAATTGACCTGTTGAACAGTTATCAAGTGATTCAGTAGCATTTGCTACAATTTTAACAGTGACTGACTTATAGATTCACAATAACAACATTCACACCACAGTCAATTCACACCCACACCCAGGCAGAGCTGGGTGGACACATCAGTAGCTGGGTGTGGAAAGGTCCCTCTCCCAAATTCTCCTTGTTGTCAGGGAAACACTCCCCCAAATCCCTTTGTGTTTCCCAACAGACAAGGGTCACAGCAGGAGGATTGTTTGTTGAGGGAGATCAGAATTGTCCTGGGCATCAGCGAGGGTCTTTGGAGAGTTGCAAACTGGAGGGTTCCCAAGCTGGGAGAGGCTGCCAGAGGCGTCCCACTGAGAGGGAGGTGCTGGGGAGCTGCCAGGGCCTCCCTCAGCCCCGCTGGTTGTGGGCTCACAAGGGGACTGGCTTTAGTTATCTGCTGAATTTCCATCCTGGTGTCAGGAATGACTGGAGTTTCCAAACTATTTGGGAATTGTATCCAAACTGTTCCATTTGGGTTACGATTCAGGTGGGGAATGTTCCAAGGCTTTCATGGGATGACTGATTATCCTGTGTTCCCCAGCTCTTACACCCATCCCAGTCAGCTGGATGGTTCATTGACAACGTGTCCCCAGGGGCAGGACTTCTGATGCCATAGAAACCCCTCCCCCTGGATTAAGATACATTTGGAATTCACGAGGTGTTCCAGTGGAGCATGAAAATGAACAGCAATTTTCCTAAAGCAAAGAACCAAGCAGAACAAAGCAAGGCCCCAGCAGGTGCAGAGCAAAGGTCCCCCCATCCCTCTGTCCCCTGTGGCCGCTGAGGCGGCAGCGCAGGTCCGAGGCGGTGCCGGGTCCCGGTGCAGCCGGGGCAGAGCGGCGGCTGCGCGAGCGGCAACCCCGGCGGTGAGTGCGGCAGCCCCGTGGCAGCGGCGGCTCCGGGCACAGACGCCGGCGGCAGCCGCTGTGGCGGCGGAGCAGCGACTCCGAGGCGCTGCAGGAGCGCTGGCTCCGCTTCCAGGCGCCGGCAGTGTCGGGAAGCCGGTGCCGGGCGGCTGCGGGGCAGCGCAGGCCAAAAGCGGCAGCAGCGGCAGCCTCGTGGCAGCGGCGGCTCCGGGCAGACACGGCCCCGCTCCAGCGCTGCCGCCTCAGCGGCGCTCAGGGGACGGCGCGGCGGCTCCGGGGGCAGCGGCCGGGGACTCCCTCTTGGGGCAGCGCCAGGCACCAAAGAGGACCAGGGCCCGGCGTGTTCTCAGCTTGGTTCTCTGCAGTTCTCACGGCATCTGAGCACAGGATGGGATGGGGAAATTGAGCTAAACCAGAACAGGAGCTCATGGAACCAAGTGGCCATTGGGACACTGCAGGGCCTCCTGGAACCAAGGGGCTGATGGGACACTGGGGAGTCTCTTGGAGCCAAGGGAATCTTGGCATATTTTGGAACATCGTGAAATCAAGGAGCCATTGTGACACTGCAGGGCCTCATGGAACCAAAGGAACTCTCAGAGTTTTTGGAACCTCATGGAATCAAGGGGCCATTTCTGGCAGGATGCTCTGCTCTATTCATACCTAAAAAATGGTCAGAGAAGGCAAACAATGCACACTGTCTGTGGTGAGCTACTGCTGGTGTCAAGGTGCTGTTTTTAATGTTGAATTATGCTAAACCTAGAATGCTTCATGAAACTTCAAACTCACATCCTGCTTTTTGAAGCAAGATTTGACAGAGAAGCTGCTCCCTGGCCTGCAAATATGTCTGGTTGTCAAACCCTTTATAACCATAAAAGCCCCATCCAACTGTCATGTGGCAGATTCTTCCCCAGACTTTCTTCGAAGTGTGTGGAGCCTGTGTGGAGGAGAGGTTGAGCAGCTGCAGCCCGAGGCTGGTGTCCCAGCAGAGTCTCTAAGGATGCCCCCAGTGGCACTGGCTGGGGACAGCTGAGTGTGGAAGGCATGTCCAGCCTCAGGCAGGGCCATTGAAGTCAGTCAGGAGGACAGGCTGCAGCTGAAGCTGCCCAGAGTTGCTGTGAGGCTGGGGAGTCACTGGAAAGCTGTGGTGGCCACTTGCCCTGAAGCCTTTTGCCAAAGCGGGTGCAATTGTGCCCACAGTCTGGCCACTTTTGGCGTCCTGGCGGGTGTGGGTGCCTGGGTGAAGAGGCCCAGGCGTTGTGGGCGCTGCTGCTCCTGGGCAGCCTCTGGTGCTGTTGTGTGTGGGGCGCGGAGCCGCTTGGGCAGCAGCGAGTGCGCAGGCCTGCCCGAGGAGCCCAGCGCCCTGCCCGTGGTGGCAGCAGCTCTATGGGCCCAGAGCTCTGGTTCAGGGGGGTGTCGGCCACAGCCCCGTGGCCTGGGCAGCCGCGGGGGCCCGGGCTGGCCACCAGCCCTGCCCGTGCCACTGCCCCTGGCCGGCAGCACCCAGCGGACGTGCCCCGGCAGGGCCCCCTTGCCCTCCTTGTCCCCAGCCAGGCCAGCCTGGCCCCCTTGGGGGTGTGCCCACCCTGCTGCTGAGGCCTCCAGGGCCTCTGCCACAGGGCTGGGAGATGCCTCGGGAAAGCACCAGAGCAGCCGGCTGGCAGGGAAGGAGGTGGCTGCCTGGGGGCTGCCTATGGCCTCTGCCCCCCAAGTCCTGGGGCCTTTTCCCTCCACCCTGCCCCTCGGGGCCTGTACCCAGTCTGTCCCCTTGTAGCCTTCTGCCACCCACCCCCTCCCAGATTCCCCTCAAGGCTTCCCGCTCCCTTGTCCCATCAGGGCCTCCCCAGCACCTCACCCCTTCCTGGCCTCCCAGCGCCCCCTCCCCTGCGGGTCTCCCCCAGCCCCGCCAACCTGCCCGGCAGCGGCGCAGCCCTGAAGGAGCTCCAGAGGAGCCGCTCCAGAGGCACTTGGGAGCCCGGAGCAATCCAGCCAGCAACACACAGGCAGGACACAGACGCTGCTTCCTGGCTGGGGGAGGGCTTGTGGCCATCTCCAAGGACAAGGTCCTCAGGGATCCCCACACCTCCAGCCTCTGCCTCTCCATTTTGCTGGAAACATTGAGGCTCCAGCAGAACCACCAAAGGCCAAGGGGCTTCTGCCCACTTTTGCTGGCACGCTGCACAGCGGGGCAAGTGTTGCTGAGCACAAGGAGCCCTTTTCCCCTCTTCCCCAAGGCCCTGTGCACACTGGGCACCAAAAGAAAAGCTCCTGGGCCTCTGTGTGTGATAACATGTAGGTTGTATTCCCATGCTGGGCTCAAAGGAAGTGCTTGCAGGGAAGAGGCATCTTCCCCACAGGCTCAGGTGGCCCCAGGAGATGGAGCTTCCCTCATCAGTTCTCCACAGAGCTGCAGCAGCACAGGCAGACACTGCCCTGCAGAAAAGGCTGAGTCTTCCACGCCCTGAACAGCCAGTCTCGGAGCTGCTGGAATCTGGAGTAGGGAGCTGTCTGTACAGCTCTTAGCAGGTAGCAGTGTTGAATTGCCAGGCCTGCCATGGCGAGTCTGATGTCACCTGTCACGCCTCTACGGGCTGGAAGAGGCAGGAATGGAGACTACCAGAATGGGAAGAATGGATCCTCTACAGTCCGGAATAGCCCCTGGCGACCAAAGAACCAACACCCCACACCAGCACAGTGCAGACCAACCCAGGTGCTTTGGGCCACTTTGTTATCCTACCCATTCTGGCCTATCCTCTCCGTTCCGGAATAGCCCCCTTTGCTGGCTTGAGACCCCTAAAAATCCAATTCTTTAGTCCAAGCCCCCCTCCCACAACTCACCCCAGTGGGAGAGGGCTTTTCCAGACACAACACAAGACTCAAGATGGGGGGAAGGGAATTCTATTACAATTAGGACACAAAGAAATATAAGAATACATTCTAGACACAATCCTAACTATCTCTCCTGGGATAAACCAGGATTTACAATGGTTTCAATCTCTTCTCCCTCCAAGAAAAGTCCAGAAGGGAAAAAGGAAAGATCCTTTCCACCCTCAGGGCAGCAGTCTCTCTTCTTCCATGCAGCAGTCCGAGCTGAAGTTGGAGCTGGATCTCTTTCCATTCCACACAAGGGGGGGGTCTCCTCTCACCTCTCTCAGCCCTTCGGCTCCAAGCAAATGTCTCTCTCCTGTGCACTGCGATTGCTGGGACAAAAGCTCGCCTCACCACGTCATCTCATGGGGTGTAGGACCCTGTGGTAGTTTGGCCTAGGCCTTCCTTGGTGACCAGTTTGTAACCAAGGAAGTGCCCAGATTTACCCGGTATTCCCTCCGATTTTTACGTAAGCCAGGGTATAAGAAGAAGGGAGGAAAGGCCTTCACCCTCTTTCCTTCCGGCGGGTTTGGAGGTGTGGGTTCCCTGCTGTTGAGTCTGCCGGGTTGGAGAGGGAGGTCTGGTAAGGCCTTGTCAACCTTGGGAGGCAGAGGCTGCCAGCAGTCACTCCAGCGTGACTCTCCGTTGTCCCAAGGAGAGTAGTAAGATATTCTTTGCTAATTCTTTTAGTTGATAGACCTTGGGCTACTGATCGGGATATATATATATATATAATTTTGTTTTTTGTTCTTCCCTTCACCTTTCCCTTTTCCCTGAGAAATTATATATATATTTCAACTGTACATAACTATAATATGTGTAAATATATTTATATATATATTGCTTTGTCTCTCTCTCGTTTTCGGTTCTTTTGGTTTTTTTCCCCTCTTCTCCCTTGGTTTGGGGTGGGGTGGGGGGACTTCTTGTGGTAAGGTTTGGAGACTTGGCAGGGAGCCAGCTCCAAACCATATCAGATACAATTCCCAAATATTTTGAAAACTCCAGTCATTACTGACATGAGGATAGAAATTCAGCAGATAACTAAAGCCAGTCACCTTGTGAGCCCACAACCTGCTCCATGCCCTACCCCGGTCCTGAGGTCAATGGGAAAGGCCAGGAGTTGCCCAGATCCTCCTTTTGGCCCTTCCTGTGCATGGGCATCCCATTTGCTTGTTGCCAGTCAGCTGGGACTTGTGCAGTTCTGCAGCACTGCTGGGCAGTGAGTGAGAGTGGCTTGGCCAGCTCTTTCTCCAGCTCCCTCAGGACTCTTGGCTGCATCCCATGTGGGCCCAGGCACTTGTGGGGGTCTCATTGGCAGAGCAGGTCACTGACCATTTCCTCCTGCATTGTGGGGGCTTCACTCAGCTCCCCATCACCAGCTTCAGGCCAAAGCCTGCCTGCCAGGTGTCCAAGGGGTCAGTTCTGCTGCCCCCTCCTTCCTTCCCCCACAATGGAAAACTC
>NW_020922206.1:0-16607 GCF_003984885.1 Neopelma chrysocephalum
TCCCCTTGCCTCTGGCAGCTGCCTCTGCCACTCAGGCCACCACAAGCCACCTGCCTTGCAGGTTCTGCACTTGGTTTCTGCCTCGCCCCTCCCTCAGGAGCCTGGCAGGGGTTGCCCAGTTTTGGGCCTTTGTTGTTCCTCCCCCTCCCATCCCACTGCCCCCAAACAGCCCTGAGCCAGCCGGGAGGGACAGGACCTGCTGTGCCAGGGCCTGGGGCTCAGGCCTTGGCCTTTCTGCTCCACAAAACCAAGCCAGGCTTTGCTCAGCATTGCAGGGGCCTGCCCAGAGCCTTTGTCTGCCTGCACTCCTGGCCTCCAAGGATCTGCTCCAAGGAGTCCCTGGGGAGGCTTTGTCAGTGCCTGCCCTCAGTGGGGCCCAGCAATGCTTCAAGGGACTTGGAGTTTGGCTTCTGACTTCTTCAGCAGCTGCTTCAATCTTCTCTCAGTACCTCAGCATCATGGGCTGGGCTGCAAACACACCGTGGGGCTCATTAAATTCCAGAAATCCCTCAGGATCTCTTTGTCTTCCTTTAATTGTCTTCCAGGCAATTTCAAAACAAGTCTTCAAAATTTGTATTTTTTTTTAATTCAGTGATAGATATTTTGTAGCTCAGAGAAGAGGTGATAGAGGTGTTCTCCAAGTGATCTTGATGCTGAGTGTCTCCTCAGGAGATCCAGACTGACCCTGTATGATCAACCTTGCTCCTTACCCCCAACCTCACCAGTTTTGACATAGCCCATCTTGGACTGACAGCTGATGCAACTCCATCAGTTGCATCATCCATGCAACTGTGGGATCCATTAAAACACTGAAAAACAAATTATTTCCCTTCCTTTAATTGTCTTCAAGTCTTCAAGACTTGAACAGCTAATTGGAGTTGTTTTGTAGTTTAGCTAACGAGGAAGATTTTGAAGTGCAAGTCATGAAAAATATATATTTTTTGATGAAAGACAATGATTTACACAGAGCCTTGAGATGCAAGAGGGTCAGGGTGCAAAGGATTTGGATCCAAAGATAAGGGGGCAAAAGAGATTAGGAGAACTTAATAATTGACCAGTTGAACAGTTATCAAGTGATTCAATAGCATTTCCTACAATTTTAACCGTGACTGAATTATAGATTCACAACAACAACAACATTCACAGCACAGTCAATTCACACCCACACCCAGGCAGAGATGTGTGGACACATCAATAGCTGGGTGTGGAAAGGTCCCTCTCCAAAATTCTCCTTGTTGTCAGGGAAACACTCCCACAAATCCCTTTGTGCTTCCCAACAGACAAGGGTCACAGCTGGAGGAGTGTTTGTTGAGGGGGATCAGAATTGTCCTGGGCATCAGCGCCGGTCTATGGAGTGTTGCAAACTGGAGGGTTCCCGAGCTGCAAGAGGCTGCCAGAGGCATCCCACTGAGAGGGAGGTGCTGGGGAGCTGCCAGGGCCTCCCTCAGCACCGCTGGTTGTGGGCTCCCAAGGTGACTGGCTTTAGTTATCTGCTGAATTTCCATCCGCGTGTCAGGAATGACTGGAGATTCCAAACTATTAGGGAATTGTATCCAGACTGTTCCATTTGGTCCGTGATTCAGGCAGGGAATTTTCCAAGGCTTTCATGGGATGACTGATTATCCCGTGTTCCCCAGCTGTTCCACTCTGGATTGTTCCCACCTTTATCATCCAGGAGCACCTGGAACAGTCTAGGGACACTTCACCACAGCCCTGGTACATTCCAGGGGCTCTTCATTGCTCAGCTGGTTTGGTCAAGGCTTGTCAGGAGCTCCTGAGATCATACTTACAAGAAGGATAAGGACAGACTTAGTTGTAATAAGACAAGTGAAAATGGTTTTCAACTAAAAAAGAGCAGATTTGAACTAGATATAAGGAAGAAATTTTTTACACTGAGGGTGGTGAAACACTGGCACAGGTTGCCCAGAGAGGTCATAGAAGCCCCAGCCTTGGAAACATTCAAGGCCAGGTTAGAAAGGCTGTGAGAACCCTGATCTAGTTCATTGTGGGGGGGTTGGACTAGTTGAGCTATAAAGGTCCCATCTGACTCCAACTATTTAGGATTCCATAGTTCTTTCTTATCCTACAGAGCCAAGTCTGACAAGGATCACCCAGGTTTCAGACCCAGCTGAGCATCCCCTTTGATGGCTCATCTGGCAGCTCTGCTAAAAAGCTGCTGCAAAGAACCTCCAGGCCTAAAGGAGCTTTTGTGCTAGGCTGAGCTGTGGCTCTCAGGGCTGGGGGCTTGGCTTTTGGCTGCCAGGTGCCCACCAAGGCTCTCTCTCACTCCTCCTCCTTCTCCACTCCTGGAGGAGTTGTTTCTGCAGGGTTGTTTCTCCCCCATTTCTCTCACTCTTCTCTGAGTACCAGCACCCTGGATTTTATCTTTTCTCCAAAGGGTTATCACAGAGGTGCCTCTGGAATTGCATTTTGGCTCAGCTTTGGGCACTGGCTGGTCCATTTTGGAGTCACCTGAATCTGGCTCTCTCTGACACAGAGTCAACTCTTGATCTCTTCTTCCCTAAAGGAAACCTGCAGCCCCCTCACTGCTATCAAATCTGACACACAGAGTCATTCAAGTGCCCAGGAATACAGGAGGTCACTGAGCCAATTAATTCCTCAGGCTGGTTAAACAAGACTTTGTCCTCTTCCTGTCCCTGACTGCAGGTTCTTTTTGTCAGAGCAGAGCTGTGCTGGACCTCAGCCATGCTTTGCTCCAGAGCCTGCTGGGGTGGGGGCAGATGGCAATGGCAGAGGGACTGAGGTGCCCCAAGGAGAGCAAACCCTGCTGTCCCCAGGGCCAGAGAGACACAGGGCTGGGCTGGGCAGCCTGGCAGGACAGGGCTTTGCTGCCTGGGGGGTCTCTGGCACCGTGGAGGGCCTGGAGGCTTCAGGTGACTCTGATCTGCAGGAAGGACAAGGTGCTGATGGAAATGTCCTTGGCTTTGGATATCCTGTGATCCAGGAACACTGTGAAAATCACTGCTCTGTTCCTTGGCTGCAGCATCAAAGGGATGGCTAAGGGTTATCAAGCATTGGAACAGAATGTCCAGGGAAGTGGTTTGTCGCAGGGTATCTTGTCATGAGGCCTTGGTCCGGTGGGGGAAGAAAGACACACAAGACACACTAGGATGGTGAGACGAGATGTCTGCCTGCTCAGCGCAGCAGGCAGCCTTTATTGAGCTTGCCAACTTCACACACAACACAAACATATTCCCACAACAACACCCAGGAATCCAAGCACCTGCATATTATCAAACCGTCTTAACCTTGTACTCCCTGCAACCCAAGGCCGTGTCCATGGAAACCATCTAACCAGCTCCACTGCTCCCATGGAACACGGCCTAACTTTTGCACTACCTCAAACTTTAATTGTGGGGCTACAACTTCACCCCACAATTCCCCCTTATCTGTAGTTGTGCAGCAAAGACTGCCCGTATCGTATCCTGCAGGGCCCTTTTGCATGAACGACACTAGACAAGGCAGCATCAGCAACACAACCACAATCACCAATCTTCCAGAAGTACAAGGCCCCTCCTATTGGCTGTGCAAGGATTCCTGGCCAGATTCTAATTTCTACAAAGGAGTTCTAAGTTGCTATAACAAATTAACAACATATGTAAAATTAGTAATAACATTTAAAGGCTGATTAGGAAATAGCTGAAAAGCAAGAGTTACAACTCGAAGTTCCACAAATTGAGGAGAATCCTCTTGATGAACATAACCAAAACCTCACCAGGTTTCATAAGAGTGGAATTACTTATAGTGGGAATTTGAAGAGTTCATATACCATCCAGAATAAGGACTCACTATGGTTCAACAGAATCATGTTACACATCTTTTTTTTTTTTTCAATCTTGACACTTACCGAAAGTATTTGTAAGTCTAGATATTTGCATTTCCACACATTTTCTCTCTCACACAGTCTTTTTCCCAGCATACACAGGTGGCCATCTCAGTCATCCGTCACTCACACACACATTTTAAGTATTTATTAGCTGTGTACTTCTTATCAGTCTCATTACTCGTGAGGGGAATGTATGCCACATTTGGTAACATTAAATTAGAAATCTTGTACAACTTTCCATGCAAAAGACAAGTACAACAGGAAAGGCCAGGATACCATCCTGGGAAGTTTCAAACCATTTCATAGAACAAGGACACCCTTATTTCATCACAAAAATTCCAGTTTCCACTCAGGGTACGTACACCTTTCCAAAAAGAACCAGGATCTCTAGGCGACTTCTGCAGGGGCAGGACTACCCCCTTTTGTCTTCCCTTCTTCACCTTTTCCCGCTCTTTGCCCCCCCTGCGTCTCCCGTGGAGAGGGAGGGAGGGAGGGGGAGGAGGGGGAATAGAGGTCGGGTTCATTCGGAGAAAAATCAAGAAGAGGACTTAAATTGCCTTTGCTCTCCTCATGTCGCAGCTTTAGCTATGTGGTTTGCAGAAAAAGAATGATACATAGGAGGAGAGGAACAGCTGCAGATGGACACGTTCTGGGGAGGGGGGGAGGGGCAGAAGGTGGTGGTGTAAAACAGGGGAGAAGACAGACAGTCCCCCCACTGCACCGCCTGACACTGCGGCCACCGCTGCCAGCCCGCCGCCCCTCATTCCGCTCGGGACCATGGCTGTCAGCAGCGCGGGGGAAACAGACCCCCCCCGCCGTCCGGTGCGCCGGCCCTTGGGGCCGCGGCCGCGCCACCCGTAGCCAGCGCCGCACAGGGCACAGCGCTGCCCAAGGTCGGCGCCGCAGGCGCCGGGCACGGAGTTGTCTCTGCACACGGAGTTGCCACCGGTGCATACGTGGGCGCGCCGCTCGGAGCCGGGGCTGCCGCAGCGATCCCGCCGGCCCCCGGCTCTGCAGCGCGCCGACCGGGGCCACGCACGGCACCGCAACCGCGCACGGAGCCGCTGCCGATGTCGCCGGCCCCGTCGCCCCCCGGCTCCGCAGCCTCTCGGCAGCGCGCCGACCGCGGCCACGCACGGCGCCACGGCCGCCACCGCCCACCGCGCCGGGGCCGGGGCCAGAGCCGGGGCCGCTCCGCCCGGAGCCGGCCCCTGGGACCGCAGCTGGTATCAGTCCGCCGGCACCCAGTGCCACGGCCGGTGCTGCCGGAGCCGCGCCGCGGTTGCTGCTGCCCGCGCGGGCACAGACGGACTCGGCAGCGCCGAGTCTGGACCCGGTGCCACTTTACAAACACTTGGAGCGGGCGGACCCGGCACGGCTGCACAGCCCGGCGCCGGGAACACAGCCGTAAGCGGGCTGCGCAGTCCCGTAGCACAGCTTGGACGAGAAGCAGGAAGCTTCTTAAGGTGGAAATCAGTCACAGCGTTCATAAGATCGTTTCTTGGTCCATCAGTATCACATTCATGCCGTAGCTGTCCTTGATTAATCTTGGACAAGTACCGCCGAATCGCTGGCATTGCGTTCATCTTGCTGGGGCTGCTCGGCTGCCCCCAGCCCCGCTCCGCGACCTCCAATCCTGCTTCGGCTCCCTTCGGCTCCGCTCGGCCCCTCTTCTTCAGCACTCTCATGTCCTCCCAGGTAAAGCAGCCTCTCTCCCATTCCGAAGACACAACAGTAACAAGCGACGAAACTTAGCTTGATCGCGTCTAACACCAAGACGCCGTAACAAAGCTTTTCAGGTGATAAAAACACGCCTTTCATTTGCACTCATGGTCTGCCCCCATAGTGACTAGAAAAAATTCTCAGGAGCTCACCTGTGCCCTACCAAGTGCCAGAGATGCACCCGGGCTCTCCAGGCAACTTGTGCCTTCCAAGTGTGGCAGAAACACTTGCCTTCAGGTGTAGGAAAGAATCGGATCCGGATCCTGCAGCACGCCCGCTGCAAACAGCTCCCGAGTACCAAGACCTCGCTGCGCCTCGCCCCGCAGCCTAATTGCCTCCGGTCGTGATACCCCAGACGACATGGGCAATATTCAATATTCGACAGTCTTTTTCTGGTTCCTCACACGGGCCGCACCATTGTCGCAGGGTATCTTGTCGTGAGGCCTTGGTCCGGTGGGGGAAGAAAGACACACAGGACACACTAGGATGGTGAGACGAGATGTCTGCCTGCTCAGCGCAGCAGGCAGCCTTTATTGAGCTTGCCAACTTCACACACAACACAAACATATTCCCACAACAACACCCAGGAATCCAAGCACCTGCATATTATCAAACCGTCTTAACCTTGTACTCCCTGCAACCCAAGGCCGTGTCCATGGAAACCATCTAACCAGCTCCACTGCTCCCATGGAACACGGCCTAACTTTTGCACTACCTCAAACTTTAATTGTGGGGCTACAACTTCACCCCACAGTGGTTGAGTCACCATAGAATCACAGAATTGTTAAGCTTGGAAAAGACCTCTGAGATCATGGAGTCCAACCATTAACCCAACACTGGCATCATCACCACTAAACCATGTCCCCAAGTGCCACAGCTCAATGTTTTTTAACACTTCCAGGGATGGTGACTGTAAGACCCCAGGTTTGAGCTACGAGCTCAGCAAAGGGGTTTTACTTTGAAAAATAGAAAACGCGCCAAAAATTTCTGCCCTCCAAACATGTGAAAAAAGCCTTCTGTTCTTTTAATACCTTGAGAGAGACCACAAGGGAGAAGACACTACACACGTTTTCTCAGGTGGTAAAAACCCAGACTTTTACTGGCAAACTTTAGAAAATAAGGGAGCTTGGCAGGAGTTTATAGGGCAACATTCAACCAGAATAGAGCATTCCCCAAAGCATTGACTGATCACAAGTCAACCCATCCCAGTCAGCTGGATGGTTTATTGACAATGTGTCCCAAGGGGTGGGACCTCCGATGCCATAGAAACCCCTCCCCCTGGACTGGGAAACATTTGGAATTCACCAGGTGTTCCAGTGGAGCATGAAAATGAACAGCAATTTTCCTAAAGCAAAGAACCCAGCAGAACAAAGCAAGGCCCCAGCAGGTGCAGAGCAAAGGTCCTCCCACCTCTCTGTGCCCTGTGGCCGCTGAGGCGGCAGCTCCGGCCCGAGGCGGTGCCGGGTCCCGGTGCAGCCGGGGCAGAGCGGCGGCTGCGCGAGCGGCAACCCCGGCGGTGAGTGCGGCAGCCCCGTGGGAGCGGCGGCTCCCGGCACAGACGCCGGCGGCAGCCGCTGTGGCGGCGGAGCAGCGACTCCGAGGCGCTGCAGGAGCGCTGGCTCCGCTTCCAGGCGCCGGCAGTGTTGGGAAGCCGGTGCCGGGCGGCTGCGGGGCAGCACAGGCCAAGAGCGGCAGCGGCGGCAGCCTCGTGGCAGCGGCGGCTCCGGGCAGACACGGCCCCGCTCCAGCGCTGCCGCCTCAGCGGCGCTCAGGGGACGGCGCGGCGGCTCCGGGGGCAGCGGCCGGGGACTCCCTCTCGGGGCAGCCCCGGGCACCAAAGAGGACCAGGGCCCGGCGTGTTCTCAGCTTGGTTCTCTGCAGTTCTCCCGGCATCTGAGCACAGGATGGGATGGGGAAATTGAGCTAAACCACAACAGGAGCTCATGGAACCAATTGGCCATTGGGACACTGCAGGGCCTCCTGGAATCAAGGATCCATTGTGACCCTCCCAAGCCTCATGGAACCAAAGGAATCCTGGGACACAGTGGAAACTCATGAAATCATCAGGGCCATTATGACACTACAGAATCTCATGGAACCAAGGGTCCAGTGTGACAGTGAGAGGCCTCATGGAACCAAGGGAACCATGACAGTTTTTGGAACCTCATGGAATCAAGGGGCCATTTCTGGCAGGATAATACCTAAACAATGGTCAGAGAATACAAACAATGCACACGCTCTGTGATGAGTTACTGCTGGTGTCAAGGTGCTGTTTATAATGTTGAATTATGCTAAACCCAAAAGGCTTCATGAAACTTCAAACACACATCCTGCTTTCTGAAGCAGGATTGGACAGATAAGCTGCTCCCTGGCCTGCAAATATGTCTGGCAGTCAAACCCTTGATAACTATAAAACCCCCGTCCAACTGTCATGTGGCAGATTCGTGCACAGACTTCCTTGAAGTGTGTGGAGCTTCTGCCATGAAGCAGGGACAGCTCCTCATAGTCACTGCCCAGGGGGTTGAGTGAAAGAGAGAGAACTACCCCCTGTGGTTGTGGGGTGAGTTACCTCAATCTCTGCTTCAGGATTGTTTCTTTTTGCTGGCTTTGATCCAGTTGTTTTAATAGAATGACTTTGATAGACTGCACTGTCCTATTCTACACTATACTGCTAGGAGGTTTTGACTTTTATACTGTGCAGAAAATAATTCTGTTTAAGGTCTTTCATCTATTCACTGTCTGATCAATTGTCTGTTCATTTGTCATAATAAAAAATTCATTTTATAGAAATATTTCTGATTTCCTATCACTAAAACCTGCAGGACAAAGTGATTGAATCACACCTCTATAATTCCTTCAGTCTAAACCAAAATCTGAGCCTGACATTGGATCCAGCCACAGTCAGGTTCCTCTCTGAGAAGGAATTTGGAAAGCAAGGGCGTCCTTTCTGCACCTCGTAGCTCAACGAGAGGGCTTCTGCCATCAACTTTGTCTAAGCCTTCCACCCACCGAGCCCCAAGCTGTGACAAACGGGCGTGTCTTGTCCATGCAGTGCAAACCTGGACTCCTGAGCTGGTCATTTGATGTCCCTCCTTGGAGGGAAGAACAAGCCCAATGGCCTGGGGTGAGAGGCCAGTGCTGGGAGCGGTGCTGGCTGTGCAAGGGCACTGCTGGGTGCCCCCACCCTGAGCACTTCCACCCTTGTGCTGGTCACTGCTGTTTTCCTTTGCATGGCGTTGTGTTGGGCACATCCTGGAGAGCAAACTGGAAAGAAGGTTGAAGCTTTCAGGCCCTGGCCTGAGGAGATGCCCCTGCAGGATGGCAGTGCTGCTGCAGAGGTCAACTCTGTGCCAGCAGTGCCCGTGGCTGTCCCTGCCTGCAGTCCCTGGACAGTCCTGCAGCAGGACTGGGACCGACTGCCAGAGCACTGAGGCCTCCAACAACACAGGGCTCTGCAGGACAGTGTGGAAGGGAAGGAAGAGGAGGCCATGCAGGAGAAGGGCTGCTGCTCCCTGGCAGTGCTGCTCTGCTGGGACTCTTTTCTGGCCCAGCTCTGCACAGAGGCACCGAGCCTGCAGCTGCAGAGAAGTCAGAGAGGAAAGATGTCAGGCAAACAAGGAAATGCAGAGTTCTTTATTTAGTTTAAGCAGACAGTGAGTACAATTCCCAATTTTTACAGTCTCTGGGCCAGGTGAGAAAGGCAAAAACTGAACTGAAAATGGTGCTTATATAAATAAAGATATATATATATATCTTTATATATATATATATCCTTATAGATATATTTTTATATATATAAAGATTTTTTGATGTGAACAAATTGTCACAAAAATAACACTCCTATCAGGAGCAAAAAATAGAGAAGATATGGTGGGCCTTAAATGAAGTACAGAACAGGATTGACCTTTAATGAGGTCCATAACATGCAGAAGAAGGAGAGTTTATTGCTTCGGAAAAACACCCAGTTATCAGTTTCCTCAGGGCATCCTTGAGCTCCTGGTTCCTGAGGCTGTAGATGAAGGGGTTCAGTGCTGGAGGCACCACCAAGTACAGAACTGATAGTGCCATATCCAGGGATGGGGAGGAGATGGAGGGGGGCTTCAGGTAGACAACGAATGAGGTGCTGATAAACAGAGAGATCACGGCCAGGTGAGGGAGGCACGTGGAAAAGGCTTTGTGCCGTCCCTGCTGAGAGGGGATCCTCAGCACAGCCCTGAAGATCTGCACATAGGAGAAAACAATGAAAACAAAACAACCAAACATTAAACAGGCAATAACCACAGTGAGCCCAAGTTCCTTGAAGTAGCCTGAGTGTGAGCAGGAGAGCTTGAGGATGTGTGGGATTTCATAGAAGAACTGGCCCAGGGCATTGCCCTGGCACAGGGGCAGGGAAAATGTATTGGCTGTGAGCAACAGGGAATACAGAAACCCAGTGGCCCAGGCAGCTGCTGCCATGTGGGCACAAGCTCTGCTGCCCAGGAGGGTCCCGTAGTGCAGGGGTTTGCAGATGGCAACGTAGCAGTCGTAGCACATGATGGTGAGGAGGGAAAACTCTGCTCCAAGAAAGAAGACAACCAGAAAGGCCTGTGCAGCACACCCGATGTAAGAGATGGTTGTTCTGTTATGGAGGGAATTGTTCATGGCTTTGGGGACAGTGGTGCAGATGCAGCCCAGGTCTGTGAGGGAGAGGTTGAGCAGGAAGAAGCCCATGGGGGTGTGCAGGTGGTGGTCGCAGGCTACGGCACTGAGGATGAGGCCATTGGCCAGGAGGGCAGCCAGAGAGATGCCCAGGAAGAGCCAGAAGTGCAGGAGCTGCAGCTCCCGCCTGGCTGCCAATGCCAGGAGGAGGAACTGGGCCATGGAGCTGCTGTTGGACATTTGTTGTTTCTTAGCATAGGGCCTGTTCAGGAAAGGAAAGGGAACAGTAAAGACAGATGTCTGTGAAAAAGCAACTCCATTTCTAAAAGAAATCGATGTGTCAAATGTCACCAAATGCACTGCCAAGGAGTCAGTTTTGCTCTGCTGCAGTGGGACATGGAACTTTTTTGATAGAGCTCTCACACACAAGGAATGTCAGATGTAACGGACCTTGAGTACAAAAGTTCCATCTTTACACCCATGACTCAGAAGAGCTGGGGCTGCAGAGCAGAAGCTTAGTCTGAGCTTAGAATAATTTTGCCTGTGTTTTCTATTTTTACCATCACATCTGGGGAAGGTTCTTTTCCACTGCAGGAATCCTCATTCTATGGCCCAGCACACAGTGCCCAGCAGAGCTGCAGGGAAGGGCCCCCAGAGCTGCCTGAACGCCCCCTCCCCCAAGCCCTGGGGGCACTTTCCCCCCACTCCCTGCCCAGGGCTCTGCTGCCTTGAGCTGTCCCTGCCAGCAGCTGCTTTCCTGGGCCCAGGGCTGGGCCCAGGCAGTGCTGCCAGAGCCCATCCCAGCCCTGGGGGCTCAGCTCTGCCCTGCAGAGCCCTCCCAGCAGCACAGGGCACTGCCCAGGGGCATCTCTGGCTGGGCAGGTTCTGATGGCACTGTCAGAGCAACCCTGGGGAGGCTGAAAAAGTGACACTGCTGCTGTCTATAAGACAGTTTTGATGTCTGACACTCTGTCAATCCTCTCTAATCTAATGAGTTCAAGTTTCAGTGTCTCCTCCTGTACTCAGAGATTGATTTCTCTGTCACAGTCAGCACCCAGACAACCCAGAGTATAACACTGAAGGAACTGGTTCATTCTCTTTAAGGTACCCCCTGTCTGTCTGTGCCTCTTGCAAATACCTTCTGGGAAATTCCCTGCTTTGATCTGGAGCTGTGACCAGCCCTCATCCCTGCAGCACACTGTCGAGATCAGAAGGACTCTGCCCTGCTTTGCCCTCCCAGGAGTTGTTCCTTCCCCACAGCCCTTCTCCCCCAGCCCTGTGGGAGCTCCTTGGCCGGGCTGAGAGCTGCCCCTGGCAGGCAGCAGAGTCCCTGCCCCAGCACACAGAGCCCTGGGGGCAGGACCCTGCTCTGCACCACAGCCCTGGGCACCCCTGGCTGCACCCCCACCTTCCCACCCCACAGCCAGCCCTGGCACAGGGAACCTTCTTGCCCTGGGCCTCTGAGGGGGCAGCAGCAAGTCCTGCTCTGCAGCAGCTTCTCCTGCTGCACCCCAGGAAATCCAGCAGAGCCATCCTGACAGCTCCTGCCACTGCTGGCATTTGGCAGCTGGGAGAGGCACTTGCAGGAACTCCCCTGCACTGCTCTGCAGCCAGAGCCTGACCGTGGCAAAGGGCTGGCAAGGTTCCTCCCCTGAGCAGCTCTCCCCTGTCCTCCCACCCCAGGATCCCTTCATCCTCCTACTCCCTTCTCCTCTCTGCCCTTGCTGCCTGCAGCTCCTGCCCTGCTCTGCCATATGGCCACTTCCTCTGCACTGCAGCAACTGGGAGAGTCCTGCTGAAAGATCCTAGAAGCTGTGGGATGGGCCAGCTTTAGGAGATGCCTCCAGGAAGGCAAGCTGAACTTTCCTACAGCCAGAGAATTCTTCCTTCAAATCCTGGGAAGGTTTCTCCAATAGTGAGAGCTCAGTCACCTCCCAGCCCAGGCTGCCTCTCATCTCTCTGCCTTCTCTCCTGTGCCCTGGGTGCTGCAGGCAGTGCCCTCAGCCCTGCTGGGCTGTGCAGAGGAGCTGCTCACCAGCAGAGCTGTCTCTTTGAAGCTCTTCTTGCTTGCCAGGAGCTCCCTGTGTGCCAGGAGCCCAGCCCTGCTCAGCAGCACAGCAACAGCCTCAGGTAGCCCTTTATCTGCCCCTCTGGGCTCCCTCCAGCTCTCCCAGGGGCTCCAGAGGAACCTGCTGGCACACAGCTGAAGGAAATCATGATGTTCCTTCTCTCAGCTGGGCACAGACACTTCTTTCAGCACTGTCATTTCTCCAAACAAACACAGAGTTAAGTTCAACAGTCCCCTTTTCATGTCCCATCATTAGGCAGGAAACCCAGACAGTGGCCAGGAGGGATCTCCTTCCCCTCCCCTGAGAGAAGGGGCTCGGCTGAGTCAACAGAGGTGTCTCATTGTGGCTCTGCAGACCTGGGGCCAGAAGGACACTCAGCTCTCTCCACAACCCCCATGGGCTGGGATTCCTCCTGGCCCACTTCAGTGGGCCCAAAACAGGCCCCTGCAGGTGACTCCTTGTCCCAGCTCCCATGGGAATGAAGGAAGACCAAAGCCAGGAGTGACCTGCTGGGACACAAACCCCTGGTTCCTTCTGAGGGGCCAGAGGTGACCGAGATTCCTGCTGGGAACTGCAGGCTCCAATGGAGCAGTTCCTAGGGACAGGGCAGCAGCTGTGGGATCTTCTTGGAGGCTGCTGGGACATTGCTTTGGCCAACTTCAGTGGCAGAAGGTGCCCCCATGTAGGACAGGGGAACCTGTCACTGTTCCTTCTGTCCAGGGCAGCCCATAGAGGTGCTCAGGTGACCAAATGGAATCAGGTGGCACAGGGAGAGAGGTCTCTCTTCTGTGCTTTATCAGGGTATTTTCTACATGTCCTCAGAGTACAATGGCAGTTGTCTCCTGGACATCCCTTCAATGCTGAACCTCATTCAGGGCAGCTGAGCCTGGACTGAATAGCGAAAGAGGGGCCTGCAGTGCCAGGGGAGGTGCCAGGGCTCTGCAGCACAAGTGCAGCAGCTGCCATGGACAGCACAGGGCCTGTGCAGGAAGCCCGTCCCCATTCCCAGCAGTTGTGGGACAAGCACCACCCAGGGCTTCTCAGACACATTGGGTGCCTTTGGGGCAGTGAGTGAATCCCAGCCCTGCAGGGACACAAAGGCTGTCCCTTCTCTGCCCAGCCAAGGCCGGGCCAGGCACAAGTACAAAGCACATCTGCCCAGGCTGTCCACACTTGTTTCCTCCCTCTGCTGGCTCTTCTCTCCCCCAGCATTTCAGCAGCATGTGCTGATCTCCTCAGGGATCAGGCCTGGGATTTTCTGCCTGGGCCTGAGTCCCAGCACGTCCACCCCCAAGGCCATTGTCAGCAAAGCCTCTGCACACCCCAGCTCTCGGGGCTTTCAGAGCAGCTTTCCCCACTGCAAGTCTGTTCTTAGCCCCAGTGCCCCCACTGAGGGGCTGCAGCCAGACAGGCCCCAATGCCCTGCGTGTGGGGCACAGGCAGGAGGCGCTGCAGCCCCACGTCATCTGCATCTGCTTGTCTCCAAGATGAACCAAGAGGTTGCCATAGTAACTGTCCATAGAGCTAGGAATGTATGGTGGTTGCCATGGTAAATGACCATAGCAATGGGACTGTATAATGGTTGCCATGGTAACTGACAGTAGCAATGGCAATGTGTGATGGTTGCCATGGTAACCGACCATAGCAATTGGAATGTATCATGGTTGCCATGGTAACCAACCGTAGCAATGGGAATGTATGCTGGTTGCCATGGTAACTGACTGTAGCAGTGGGAATTATGCTGGTTGCCACAGTATCTGACTGCAGTAATGGGACTGTATTATGCTTGCCATGGTAACTGACCGTAGTGATGGGAATGTATGATTGTTGCCATGGTAACCGACTGTAGCAATGAGACTGTATGATGGTTGCCATAGTAACTGACTGTAGCAGTGGGTAGTATAATAGTTGCTATAGTAACCGACTGCAGCAAGGGGAATTTCTGATGGTTGCCATGGTAACTGACCATAGCAAGGGAAATGTGTGATTGTTGCCATGGTAACTGACTGTAGCAACAGGAATGTATGATGGTTGCCATGGTAACCGACTGTACCAGTGGGAAATATGATGGTTGCCATGGTAACTGCCCATAGCAACAGGAATGTATTCTGGTTACCATATTAACTGACCATAGCAGTGGGAATTATGGCAGTTGCCCTGGTAACTGCCCATAGCAACGGGAATGTGTGATGGTGGCCATAGTAACCAACTGTACCAGTGGGAAGTATGATGGTTGCCATGGTATCTGACCATAGAAACAGGAATGTATGATGGTTGCCATGGTAACTGACTGTAACAATGGGAATGTAAGATTGTTGCCATGGTAACCGACCATAGCAATGGGAATGTATGGTGGTTGCCATGTGTATCAGGGTGAATTTATGCTGATACTTTTGGTCTGTGTTTGGCCCAGACAACTGGAAAAGTTTGGTTCTTTCCCTGCCAAGTTTTGAGAAAACAAGCACTGATAAACGGGTACCTCATCTTTGGAGAGAGAGCTTCTTGTATTAACTGTTTTATTGGTGTTCTGTGATTGGCTAATTGTCCTCCAAGGTTGCTTGAGGGAGAGATTGAGGAGGAGGAGGATGAAGGACGCCCCCAGACTCATTTGGAAAAGACCCCCCTAATACAGATAGTATTAGATAATATAATATAGATAGAAGACAACCTGGATGCATCCTCGATCCAAGCATTGGCACCTCATTGACTATGTTTTGATGCGACAGAGAAATGTTCGCGATGTTCGTCATACCCGAGTGATGCCTAATGCAGAACGTCAAACAGATCATCGCCTTGTGCGTTGTAAACTTAACAGGCTGTGGGGATCAGTGTCAGGGCATGGCCTGGGAAGTGTCTTGAGCATCTTCCTGTTTAACATGACCAGCTTTTTCATCCCCTTTTTTCTCTCTTTTCTCATACCCATTACGTCACAAAATACCGTGATCCCGCCATTTCCCTTCCTTTGATTCTTCCCTAGAGATCCCACCACAAGTCTTGCCCAGTCCCCAAATGTGCTTTCTTGTTGCCCATCATAAGTATCAGACCCCAAACAGAATCCCCCATCTTCAACTGGCAAGGTCATCCTGGGAGGCTCTGCCATTGAACCATTTGGTGAAACTTTCACACAGAGATGTTGGAACTTTATTTGAAATGATTTTTTACCTTTTGAGTTTATAATGCTTCTCCAAAAGCATGGTAATTCATGTCCTAGCAATAGAAACTCTTTGGAGAAGGAGTTTGGGGCTCAAATAATCACAGAATGGTTTGTTTAGAAGGGACATAAAACCTCATGTGGTCCAAGTTTTCACTAGTTCAGGCTGCTCAAAGTTCCTGACCTTGGACAAATCCAGGGAGGGAACATCCTCTTCTCTTGCAGTTCTTGCCAGCCCCATTGGTAAGTATTTCTTCATTTTATCCAATATAAAGCTCCCCTATTTCAGTTCAAAGCCATCGCCCTGTTTTCTGCCACTACAGGCCTTGGTAAAATGTATCCCTGTGACTATCTTAGACCATGTTTTCATCTGCAGACACCTTGGAGAGTGCTCCGAGATGTCCCAGGAAGGGCTTTGGAGGTCTCAAACACATGACCACTCTAGAGGGGCAAAGGAGTCGTGGGTTCAGTGGTGTGCAGACAGAGGACAGCACAGAAGAACCCTGGGAGTGCTTGAAGAGGCACTTCAGAGAGGGTGGATGCTTTTGTTGTAGCAGAAAACAGCAGGAGAAAGAAAGAATTAATGCCAAGTGCAGCTGGGGAGGTCCAGGCTGGCATGAGAAAAAAGAATTTCACTCCAAGGGCAGTGCTGTGGTGCAACACATCACCCAAAAAGAGTCTGGATGAGCCCAAGGCTTTGTGTATGCAGGAATAGCCAGGGAGGACGCAGAGATGTCAGTGCAGGAAGGTGCCAGCCAGGTGGGGCAGCCGGGGGGATGACGACAACCTGCAGGGAAAGGGGCAGGGCATGGACACCGTAGGACAGCCTGGGCTGGAGAGGAGAGAGGGATGGGGAGAAGCTGAAAGGCCCTGACAGAGCCACCTTCTGCAGGCCTTTGGCCATGGCTGCTGTCTGTGGCCCTGATGCCAGGAGGAGACAAGTGGCCCTTGCAGCCCTGGGGCCTCATGGTCTCCTTGTCCCTGCTCAGCAGCCTGGCAGGTGCCACCCCATGGTCCTGCCCTTGGCATTGCACATCCCACATCCCAGTGCCCCAGGAAGAGCCCTGAGGAATGAGGCAGGGACAGGATCTGCCTTCCCAGGGGCTGGGGGTCAGGGCTTGACCCATTGGATTAAGGAAAGAAATCAACATTTATTCAGCATCAGAGCCACCTTTCCCTT
>NW_020922207.1:0-32565 GCF_003984885.1 Neopelma chrysocephalum
TGGCAAAGGGCTGGCAAGGTTCCTCCCCTGAGCAGCTCTGCCCTGTCCTCCCACCCCAGGATCCCTTGAACCTCCTGCTCCCTTCTCCTCTCTGCCCTTGCTGCCTGCAGCTCCTGCCCTGCTCTGCCATATGGCCACTTCCTCTGCACTGCAGCAACTGGGAGAGTCCTGCTGAAAGATCCTAGAAGCTGTGGGATGGGCCAGCTTTAGGAGATGCATCCAGGAAGGGAAGCTGAACTTTCCTACAGCCAGAAAATTCTTCATTCAAATCCTGGGAAGGTTTCTCCCATAGTGAGAGCTCAGTCACCTCCCAGCCCAGGCTGCCTCTCATCTCTCTGCCTTCTCTCCTGTGCCCTGGGTGCTGCAGGCAGTGCCCTCAGCCCTGCTGGGCTGTGCAGAGGAGCTGCTCACCAGCAGAGCTGTCTCTTTGAAGCTCTTCTTGGTTGCCAGGAGCTCCCTGTGTGCCAGGAGCCCGGCCCAGCTCAGCAGCACAGCAACAGCCCCAGGCAGCCCTTGCTCTGCCCCTCTGGGCTCCCTCCAGCTGTCCCTGGGGCTCCAGGGGAACCTGCTGGCACACAGCTGAAGGAAACCATGATATTCTTTCTCTCAGCTGGGCACACACACTTCTTTCTGCACTGTCATTTCTCCAAACAGACACAGAGTTGTCCAAGAGTTGCCTTTTCATGTCCCATCATTAGACAGGAAACCCAGACAGTGCCCAGGAGGGATCTCCTTCACCTGCACTGAGGGAAGGGACTCAGCTGAGTCAACAGAGGTGTCTCATTGTGGCTCTGCAGTGCTGGAACCAGAAGGAAACTCATCTCCCTCCACAACCCCCATGGACTGGGATTCCTCCTGCCCCACTTCAGTGGGCCCAAAACAGGCCCCTGTACGTGACTCCTTGTCCCAGCTCCCATGGGAATGAATGAAGACCAAAGCCAGGAGTGACCTGCTGGGACACAAAGCCCTGGTTCCTCCTGAGGAGCCAGAGGTGACCGAGATTCCTGCTGGGAACTGCAGGCTCCAATGCAGCAGTTCCTAGGGACAGGGCAGCAGCTGTGGGATCTTCTTGGAGGCTGCTGGGACATTGCTTTGGCCAACTTCAGTGGCAGAAGGGGCCCACATGTGGGACAGGGGAACCTGTCACTGTTCCTTCTGTCCAGGGCAGCCCATAGAGGTGTTCAGGTGACCAAATGGAGTCAGGTGGCCCAGGGAGAGAGGTCTCTCTCCTGTTCTTTATCAGGGTATTTTCTACATGTCCTCAGATTACAATGGCAGTTGTCTCCTGGACTTCCCTTCAATGCTGAACCTAATTCAGGGCAGCTGAGCCTGGATTGAATAGCCAAAGAGGGGCCTGTAGTGCCAGGGGAGGTGCCAGGGCTCTCCAGCATAAGTGCAGCAGCTGCCATGGACAGCACAGGGCCTGTGCAGGAAGCCCGTCCCCATTCCCAGCAGTTGTGGGACAGGCACCACCCAGGGCTTCTCAGACACATTGGGTGCCTTTGGGGCAGGGAGTGAATCCCAGCCCTGCAGGGACACAAAGGCTGTCCCTTCTCTGCCCAGCCATGGCCGGGCCAGGCACGAGTCCGAAGCACATCAGCCCAGGCTGTCCACACTTGTTTCCTCCCTCTGCTGGCTCTTCTCTCCCTCAGCATTTCAGCAGCATGTGCTGATCTCCTCAGGGATCAGGCCTGGGATTTTCCCCCTGGGCCTGAGTCCCAGCACGTCCACCCCCAAGGCCATTGTCAGCAAAGGCTCTGCACACCCCAGTTCTCGGGGCTTTCAGAGCAGCTTTCCCCACTGCAAGTCTGTTCTTACCCCCGGTGCCCCCACTGAGGGGCTGCAGCCAGACAGGCCCCAATGCCCTGCGTGTGGGGCTCAGGCAGGAGGAGCTGCAGCCCCAAGTCTCTCTTCATTCCACTTGGAGGCAATAACAGCCCAGGCCTGCTGAGACAGTTCCCAGGTTGCAGGGCTGTGATGGGTTGGGAGAGAAGGCCAAGGAGACACGTAAGAGAAAGAGCAGGAGAGAGGTGTCCTCAGCGGGAAGGAGCTTTTTGGACCTGTGCAGCTGCTCGAGGGGATGAACAACTTGGGTGAACTTTTTTGGTTGAGGGTCAGAGGCGAGACTGGTTTGGGTGACATTGTGGAATTAGACAAAGAGTCCATTCAACTTGGCTTTGATAAGCTTGGAATTGACCGGAAAGGCACCATGAGATTATGCAAAGAGTCCCAGAGGTTTGTGCAGGGTCTTGGTCAAGACACTCCTTGGCACACAGGCCTTTAGAGCACAGCTGGCAGGTTGGTGGACAACAGGGAGGCTCATCTGCTTTTGCTTCTCCAAGCGGAATCAAGAGGTTGCCATAGTAACTGACGGTAGCTATGGGACTGTATGATGCTTGCCATGGTAACTGACCGTAGCCATGGGACTGTATTATTGTTGCCATGGTAACTGACCATAGCAATGGGACTGTATTATGGTATCCAAGGTAACCAACCATAGCAATGGGCATTTATGATGGTTACCATGGTAACCGACCATAAAAAATGACAACATCTGCTTGTTGCCATGGTAACCGACCATAGCAATGGGAATGTATGATAGTTGCTATGGTAACCAGCTGTAGTAATGGGAATGTGTTATGGTTGTCATGGTAACTGACCATAGCAACAGGAATGTGTGAGGGTTGCCATGGTAACCAACTGTACCAGTGGGAGGTATGATGGTTGCCATGGTAACTGACCATGGCAATGAGAATGTTTGATTGTTTCCATGGTAGCTGACCGTAGCAGTGGGAAGTATGCTGGTTGCCATGGTAACTGACTGTAGCTATGGTTGCCATTGTAACTGACCATGACTATGAGAATGTATGCTGGTTGCCACGGTAACTGACCATAGCAAAGGGTATGTATGATGGTTGCCATGGTAACTCACCATAGCAATGGCAATGTGTGACGGTTGCCATGGTAACTGACTGTGGCAATGGAAATGTATGATGGTTGCCGTGGTAACCAACATTAGCAACGCGACTGTATAATGGTTGCCATGGTAACTTGCCGTAGCTTTAGGAATGTGTGATGGTTGCCATGGTAACTGACCATAGCAATGGGAATGTATGATGGTTGCCATGGTAACCGACTGTGGCAAAGGGAAGTATGATGGTTGCCATGGCAACTGACCGTAGCGGGGGGGTATGATGGTTGCTATGGCAACTAACCGTAGCAACGGGAATGAATGGCGGTTGCCATGGTAACCAAACATAGCAATGAGAATGTATGATGGTGTATGAATGTATGTGGTGGCCCACTGATTCCATCATTTTCCCCAGTGTCACAATGGACCCTTGATTCCACGAGGTTCCTCAGTGTCACAATGGACCCTTGATTCCATGACATTCCGCAATGTCCCATTGGTTCCCTTTGGTTCCAAAAGGTTCTGGGATGCCACACTGGCCCCTTGATTCCCTGACGTTCCACAAAGTCCCAGGGTCCTTTTGATTCCATGAGGTTCCGCAGTGTCCCATGTTCCCTTTGGTTCCAGGAGGCCCCAGTGTATTCCAATGGCCCCTGGATTCCATGAGATTCCACAGTGTCCTGGGGTTCCCTTGTCTCCCTGACTTTTGGCAGTGTCCCAGGGTCCCTTTGTTCCTATGAGGTTCCTTTGTTTCCATCAGGCCTTCCCACGTCCCAGACTCCCTTTTGTTCCATGAGGTTCTGCAGGGTCACAATGTCCCCTTGGTTCCATGAGGTTCCTCCATGTCCCAGGGTTCCTTTGTTTCCAGGGGGTTCCGCAGTGCCAAAACTCCCTGGTTCTTATCCTTCCAAAATCTTGGGCCCTTTCTATCCCTGCCTGGGATGGAGCACCATTGTGTTTCTGCAGGAATGGATCCATGGCCATCCTGCCACTGCGCCAATTGAATGCTGCACAAACGTCACTGCAGGCCCGACACTGGATGCAGGAACAGTCTGGGAACTACAGGCCTGCTCCCATTCAGCAGAGCCAGTCGGGGTCACAAAGAGCACAAGGGATTGACTGCAAGCCCTGCAGTTCTCTGGCATTGCTGGGGACAAATGCATGAACTCCAAGGAGCTCTGCAGAGCCCTGACAGTGCCACTGCAATCCCAAGCTGCATTGCCCGGGTCAACACTCAGCACAGCCAAGGCCACAACCCTTCCTGAAAGGTGTCCCTTCTGGGCAGGGCCAGGGGGACAAGCCCCTCCATCTGTCCCTGCACATGTTGTGTCCAATTCTCAACCCCCACTTAGGGACAAAGTCAGGCTACATTTTATACCTTATTAACCAGGACTGTGGAAGGTGCTGTGGGTGGGACTGTGGTTCAGTTTCCATTTCTTTTGTGGGCACATTGTACAGAATATTTCTTAGTAGGAGGTGCACTTGGTTTGTACAAAACATCTCTGGGTATCAAGGAGAACAAAGAGACCATGCAGCTTCCACCTCACTCCATTTTCCTCATCCGTGATGTGTCAACACACACCACGGGACTTTCATCTGATTTCTGTGTCTGTTCTGATCCCCACGGGCTCTGTAGCGAGTCAAGCTTTGCATTTCCTTCACTGTTTTGTGCTTCCAACCCACCCACCCACACACACACACACACACTAGTCTGGTCCCCCAAAGAACTCAGGAGTTGACTGTTAGTGTTTCCCACTGCGGGGGCTGGAACTTGGGCCACAATCTGTGCCAGGAGCAGAGAGACCCCTGGACAGAGAAACTTCTTGGCAATGGAGTTATTAAGAAAAAAAGACAGGCTGTGGGAATCAGTGTCAGGGCATGGCTTGGGAAGTATCTTGAGCATCCTCCTGTTTACCATGACCAGCTTTTTCATTCCTTTTCCTTCTGTTTTCTCATGCTTGTTCCACCTCAAACTGCTGTGATCCCATCCTTTCCTTTCCTTTGTTTCTTTCCTAGAAATCCCATGACAAGTCTTCCTCAGTCCCCAAATGTGCTTTCTTGTTACCCATCATAAGTTTCAGACCCTGAGCATGAAAACTCCATCCACATTTTTGAGGTCATGCTGGGAGGCTTTGCCATTGACCCACTTGGTGAAGCCTTCACACAGATATTTTGGAACTCTCCTATAATTATTTTTTAACTTTTAGGGCTTAGAATGGTAATTAATGTCCTAGATATGGCAATTCTTTGGAGAAGGAGTTTGGGACTCAAAGAATCACAGAATGGTTTGGGTTGGAAAGGAGATAAAAGGTCATCTTGTCTAAGCAACTGGACATGGACAGTGACATCTTCCACTAATTCAGGTTACTCACAGTCCCTGACCTTGGACAAATCCAGGGATGGGACATCCAGTTTTCTGGGAACTTGTCTGAGTTCTTGTCACCCTCATTGTTAAATATTTCTTCCTATTATCAATATAAGACTCCAGTCTTTCAGTTCAAAGTCATTGCTCCCTGTTCTGCCACTGCAGGCCTTGGTAAAATGTATCCCTGTGATTTCCTTAGACTATGAGCACCATGTGTTCATGTGCAAACACCTTGGAGAGTACCCAGGGATCTCCCAAGAAGAGGTTTGGAGGCCTCAAGCCCATGACCACTCTGTAGGGACTAAGGAGCTCTGGGCTCCATGGTGTGGAGACTGAGGACAGTACAGGAGTAGTCAGAGAGGTCTTGAAAGGTGGTTTCAGAGATGTCATAACAGGAAACAGCATGAGAAATAAAGCAAAAATGCCAAGTTCAACTGGGGAGGTGCAGATTGGAAACAAGGAGAAAGGAGTTTCACTCTGAGGGCAATGGTGTGGTGCAACACATCACCCAGAAGGAGTCTGGATGAGCCCAAGGCTTTGTGTGTGGAGGAAGAGCCAGGGAAGATGCAGAGATGTCAGTGCAGGAAGGTGCCAGCCAGGTGGGGCAGCCGGGGGGATGACGACAGCCTGCAGGGAAAGGGGCAGGGCATGGACACCGTAGGACAGCCTGGGCTGGAGAGGAGAGAGGGAGGGGGAGAAGCTGAAAGGCCCTGACAGAGCCACCTTCTGCAGGCCTTTGGCCATGGCTGCTGTCTGTGCCCCTGATGCCAGGAGGAGACAAGTGGCCCTTGCAGCCCTGGGGCCTCATGGCCTCCTTGTCCCTGCTCAGCAGCCTGGCAGGTGCCACCCCATGGTCCTGCCCTTGGCATTGCACATCCCACATCCCAGTGCCCGAGCAAGAGCCCTGAGGAATGAGGCAGGGACAGGATCTCCCTTCCCGGGGGCTGAGGGTCAGGACTTGGTCCTTTGGATGAAGGAAACAAGTCAAGGTTTCTTCAGCATCAGAGCCACCTTTCCCTTGCTTGTCCATCCTTGTCATCACTGTCTGCAGTTTTCTGCTCTAACTGGAACCTGGGGACGCGTTCTCAGTTGTGTCCCTCAGTGAGACTCATTAGCACTACAAGAAACTTTAGTGTTTCAATCTCACTTTGAGTTCTTGAAAAGTTGTTTGAACTTACTCTCAGGGACTGAGTCTCATGGAAACAACGCCAAACCCCCCGAGGTTCATGAAATGCCTGTTTCTGTTGCTGTGCTGCTGAGCTGGGCTGGGCTCCTGGCACACAGGGAGCTCCTGACAAGCAAGAAGAGCTTCAAAGAGACAGCTTTGCCCAGGAGCAGCTCCTCTGCACAGCCCAGCAGGGCTGAGGGCACTGCCTGCAGCACCGAGGGGAAGGGAGCGAGGCGGGAAAAGGTTAAAGGGAATCAGGATAGGAAAAACAGTGAGCTGAAACTTGAGTGGGGGAGAGATTTTCACAGCCTCTCCATGGTAAGTCTGTGCAGGAGGACAGTGTTGCTTGTGTGCCTGGAGGAATCTCCTGAAGCTGACACATCCCACAGCCTGGAGGATCTTTTAGGAGGACTCCCACAGTTTCTCTGTTGCAGAGGAGCAGGAGGAGCTTCAGGGCAGGGCTTCCCTGGGGCACCATCAGAGGGCCAGGGCAGGACAGCTCCTTCCAGGGACAGCTGCAGGGTGTGAAGGGGGGGCGCAGCCAGGGGTGCCCAGGGCTGTCCTGCAGAGCAGAGTCCTGCAGCCCAGAGGGCTCTTTGCCAGGGCAGGGGATCTGTCATTGCAGGGGTCAGCTCTCACTCTTCCTGGGGAGCTCCCACAGCACTGTGGAGTGAAGCTGTGGGTGGAAGGAGTGACTCTTGGCAGGGCAGGACAGGTTTCTTCTGCTGTTGAGAGGGTGCTGGTTGGGCAAGGGCTGCTCAGAGTTCCAGTTCATGGCCAGGTCATTTTGATGCGACTTTTCATGAGCACCTTCAGGGCTGGACTTTCCTGCTTGAGTCTCTGCTTTCGTCAATCTGTGCTTCTACTTTTCTTTCAACCTGGTAGGAATGGAAACTCAGCTGGACAGTTAAGAGCAGGGGCTGAGACTCTTAACACATTGTGCTGATGTTTCTTGAGAACCTCAGCCAGTGCCCTCACCCCCACCAGCCTCCAGATCCATCCAGGAGCACCTTCCCACTGTCCCCTGGCTTGGGCTGAGCTCTTCTTTAATCTCTGCACAGTTCAAGTAGCTGCAGGGCTGAGCTGTGCACTCAGGGGCTGGGCTGGGCTCTGGGAGCACTGGCAGGGAAGGACCATGGGGCCCAAGGACCAGCTCCCAGCTGGGACAGCTCCAGGCAGCACAGACATGGCAGGGAGGGAGGGAATGCTGAGGGTAGCCCTGCTGCAGGGGAGATGTGGCACCTCCCGGCCCTGCCCTGCAGTGCAGACCCCTTCCCTGAGCAGCACAGCTCTTGTGTCCCCTCCCAGCCAGCACAGCCCTCAGCCCGGGGGCTCTGGGCCCTCAGGTACCTCCTGGGCAGGCAGAGCAGCACGAGGGATGGAGGGCATCTCTGCTGTCCTGTGCCCATTTGCTGCTGAGCAGGGCCTGAGGGCGACTGTCCTGCCCTGGGGCTGTCTGGGAGGGGCTGTGCAGGGCTGGGAAGGGAAAGCCTTTCCTCAGGGCCCAGATGTCTCTCTCCTTGCCTTGCTCAGGTGCTCCTGCTATTGCTGACAGGCTCTCTGGGAATGGCAGGTTGAGCTGCAGAGTCAGGCCCAGCCCCTGGGGCTCCTCCTGTGCAGGGCTGAGCACAGCAAGGAGGTGTCCCAGCTCTCTGTGTCCGTGGGGCTCTGGGCTCTGGGAGGCTGGGAATGAGCCGACTGTCCCTGACTTTGGGAACGAGGGAAGCCAATTTCTCTGCCATGGGTCCCTCTGCTCTCCAGGGGAACACAGGAGTGTAACTTTGAGCTGTGTCTCAGAAAGGTGCCAGTGCAGGGCAGCTGGCACAGGACAGAGGGACAGAGCAGCTCCCCTCACTCTGCACTCGGCCTCAGACAGTCCTCCTGCCTCACAGGCCTCTCTATTCTCCCGCAGTGCAGCAGAATCTGTCCCTCTGCCTTCCGCCATCCCCCTTCCTGCACCCTGGTAGTGCTGTTGCTGACAAGCTGCTCTGCCTTAGGAGCAGATTCTTTGTCAGAGTTCACCCCCCAGGACTGGCCCTGCCCTCCCTGTTCCCGTGCCCTGACTGGGGGGAGCAGGGCTGACTGCCCAGTGTCCTGCAGGCCGAGGTCCTGCTGCTCACAGGACACTTGGCCAGCAGCAATCAGGGCTCCAGCAACCACGGGGAAGGAAGGTCACCTGGACATGGTCAAGGGGGAGGTGTTGAGGAGCAGGGCTGGGCCTGTGAGAAAGGGCTTTGGCTTTTCCCAGAGAAGTCTGCCCTGCACAGTCACTGTCCTTTCCTCCTTGAACAGGTCCCCATGTCCAGAGGCAGCAAATGTGCAACAGCAGCTCCATGGCCCAGTTCCTCCTCCTGGCAGTCGCAGACAGGCGGGAGCTGCAGCTCCTGCACTTCTGGCTCTTCCTGGGCATCTCTCTGGCTGCCCTCCTGGCCAACGGCCTCATCCTCAGCGCCGTAGCCTGCGACCACCACCTGCACACCCCCATGGGCTTCTTCCTGCTCAACCTCTCCCTCACAGACCTGGGCTCCATCTGCACCACTGTCCCCAAAGCCATGCACAATTCCCTCTGGGACATCACAACCATCTCCTACACGGGATGTGCTGCACAGGTCTTTTTCTTTTTCTTTTTCATCACAGCAGAGTTTTATCTCCTCACCATCATGTGCTACGACCGCTACGTTGCCATCTGCAAACCCCTGCACTGCGGGACCCTCCTGGGCAGCAGAGCTTGTGCCCACATGGCAGCAGCTGCCTGGGCCACTGGGTTTCTCAATGCTCTGCTGCACACAGCCAATACATTTTCCCTGCCCCTGTGCCAGGGCAATGCCCTGGGCCAGTTCTTCTGTGAAATCCCACACATCCTCAAGCTCTCCTGCTCACACTCAGGCTACCTCAGAGAAATTAGGCTTATTGTCGTTAGTGCCTCTTTAGTTTTTGGTTGTTTTATTTTCATTGTTTTCTCGTATGTGCAGATCTTCAGGGCTGTGCTGAGGATCCCCTCTCAGCAGGGACGGCACAAAGCCTTTTCCACCTGCCTCCCTCACCTGGCCGTGGTCTCAATCTTTGTCACCACTGCCACATTTGCCCACCTGAAGCCCCCCTCCATCTCCTTCCCATCCCTGGACCTGGTGGTGTCAGTTCTGTACTCGGTGGTGCCTCCAGCACTGAATCCCCTCATCTACAGCCTGAGGAACCAGGAACTCAAGGTTTCCCTGAGGAAAACGATGACTGGATGCTTTTCAGAAGCAAAAAGCTGCCTGTTTTATTCTGTAAATCATTCATAACATTACTTGCTATGGGCCAACCCTCTCTTCTCTGTACTTTGGAGGGGCTAGGAATGTTTTCTTCGGTATTTTACCTTTTTGTGATGTAGTGCACAATAAAATTTTGTTCTGGATCCCACTTCTAATTCACTATCTTCCTCCTGAATTTGACCCTGCCCCTGTGTAAATGAGGAACCCTCTCTGTATATTAAAACAAATGAAAAGACACAGTAGAAACCTGGTGTTTTTGAGATGGTTCTTCAGAGACCTTTGTAAAATGTGAAGGCAGTGCCTGCGTTCGGGGGGGGGGGGGTTTGAAAGGGACCAGAACAGCAGCACTGCAAGGGAGCACCAGCACTTGATCCTTCCCAATTCAACAGTCTCTTTCTGTGCCTTTGGGGAAGGTCCCTGAGTGCTCTGGCTGGTTGGTCCCTGTTCTGCTTGGTGCCAGTGCTGTGACAGTGCAGGGACAGGCCTTGGGCACTGCTGGGACAGAGCTGGGTTCAAGTACAGTAGAATGCTGCCTGGGCTGGAGTCACCCAGAGATAAAGTACCACGTGTCTGGTGTAATCCATGAGAGCACAGGGCACACAGCAGGAACAGGGACAGGAGTCTGGGGAGTGACTCATCTTGCCCTCAGGGAACTTGCACAGGTCAATCAAGAGCAGCCCCCAAAGCCATGTCCCAGCTCTGGAACAAGGCAAGGTCCCTCTGAGCCCCCTCCATGGCCACACAGGAGCGTCTGTGGGAGGTGGTCAGTGGCAGGGAGCACCATCAGCTGGCTCTGCCTCCCAGCTTGAGCAGCACAGCCCAACAGAGTCCCCCATGGCCCTGGGCCCCACAGCCCCCGTGCTCTGCAGAGCAGCCCCCCCAGCTCAGGGGCTGTGGGGAGCACGGGCAGGGGGTGCAGGAAGGGCTGCTCAGGCCAGCACAGACGTGTTCCCCTGGGGAAAGGCTCTATGGGGAGATGGGATGTGCCAGGAGAAGAGCAGGACACCCTGTGTGAGCAGAGGGGCCATGGAAAGAGGCTGCCCTGTCCCTGGGGAAAAGAAGGGGCAAAGCAAAATCTGGGAAACTCTCTGGTCTGAGATCAGTTGTGCTGCCCAAGAACACACTGACTCAAGAGGTGTCCAAACGGGGCAGAGCCGGCGACTCCGGTCCATGCAGCGGCGGGGGGGAGGCAGCGGTTCTGCTTGATTCCATGGAGTTCTGGGGAGGTACAGTGGGTGCCATGAGGCTCTGAAATGTCTCAGGGTTCCTTTTGTTTCTTGAGGCCCTGCATGTCCCTTGGTTCCATGAGATTCCACAATTTCCCTGTATTCTTTTGCAACCATAAGGCCCTGTAGTGTTACAATTGCCCCTTGATTCCATGAAGACCCACAGTGTCCCTGCATTCCTTTTGTTCCATGAGGTTCCCCACTGTCACAATGGCCTCTTGATTGCATGAAATTCCACTGTGGCCCAGGGTTTCTTTGTTTCCAAGAGGCCCTGCAGTGCCACAATGGCCTCCTGATTTCATGTGTTTCTGCAGTGTCACAATGGCCCCTTTATTTCAGGAGGCTGCCAACTGTCCCTGGGTTCCTTTGGCTCCATGGGGCCCTGCAGTGTCCCAGTGGCCTCTTGATTCCATGGCTTTCCCCAGTATCACAATGCCCCCATAATTCCAGGAGGTTCTGCAGTTTCACAGTGGCTCCTTGATTCCATGAGGTTGCACAGCATCATCACAAAGCTGAGCCCATCCTGATCAAAGACCTGAGGAGGTTAGGAGGAACTGGGACAAAAGGGATAAGAAAATTGGGGAAGGAAAGAGAGGCTTGGCCAACAGAGAGGAAAGATTTTGATGAGGTAAAACCAGGTTCAGGGAATGCTGAGGGTGCTGAAACACTGACTGTGCAAACATTCCTGATGGACCTTTATGCACTTTGTAACCTCAAACCCCAACACTACCCTGAAGTGCTGCCCCTCCCATGGAAAGGAATCCACTGCTCAAGTTCCAAGCCAGAAAAAGCTCAAACCCAGAACTCCAGACTCTTCTTTGTCCTCTAATGCCCACCCCAATCCCAAACCTGTAATATCAGTATGAAAAGCCAAGTTTTAATCTCAACCCAGCCCCAAACCCTCTTCTCCTAATCATGAACCAGACACTGCCAGCAGAACAACAAACCTCCCAAAGTTCTGCCTAATCCCCACCCTGAGCTCTAAACCCCAAGCCCTGACCATTAAGCACCCCCACAGCCCTTGGGAGCAGGGCAAGGACCTGCAGGGCCCAGAGCAGGTCCAGGGGGTTGGCAGAGGAATGGGAGGTGACCTGGATCTGCTCAGCTCTGCAGTGACCCTCAGGAGAAGGGTCTGGGCTCTGGGAGGGAAGTCCTGTGGCACAGGGGCTCAGCATCCAAGGTAATAAGGCCAACTGCACATGGGGCTGCCTTTGGGGGGAGTGTGGCCACCCAGATAAGTGAGTTGTTACCTCCTGGACTCAGCCCTGGGGTCACCACATCTGGACTGGTCTGTCTGTCTTTGAGGTTCCCCATTCTGGAGGAATGAGGAAGAACTGGAGAGGGTCTACAGGAGATCTGACAGGATGGAGCTTTTCTTGGTGCTGGAAAAAAAAAAAACCTCATAAAGTGCAGCTTTGAAGGTTCAGACTGAAGGTGGGGGAAAAGGAATGTTACTCAAAGGGGAACCTTATAGAACCAGAGGTCACTAAGAGGGTGATGGCATGGCTTTGTGTTTCAGGGAACAGCCAGAGCTGGTGCAGAGACATCAGGGAGGGTCTAGAAATGCTGCTGGGAGGGGGGTGGGAAAGCAGGAGGGGTGTGTGCAGCCTGCAAGGCCAGAGCAGCAGCAGGGCCAGGGCAGGACAGCCTGCAGGAGAGATGGCCAAGGGCTCTGGCAGGGCTGCAAGGCCCAAAGGCACCCAGGCCTTTGTCCCCTTGCCTCTGGCAGCTGCCTCTGCCACTCAGGCCACCACAAGCAACTTGCCTTGCAGGTTCTGCACTTGGTTTCTGCCTCGCCCCTCCCTCAGGAGCCTGGCAGGGGTTGCCCAGTTTTGGGCCTTTGTTGTTCCTCCCCCTCCCATCCCACTGCCCCCCAAACAGCCCTGAGCCAGCCGGGAGGGACAGGATGTGCTGGGCCAGGGCCTGGGGCTCAGGCCTTGGCCTTTCTGCTCCACAAAACCAAGGCAGGCTTTGCTCAGCATTGCAGGGGCCTGCCCAGAGCCTTTGTCTGCCTGCACTCCTGGCCTCCAAGGATCTGCTCCAAGGAGTCCCTGGGGAGGCTTTGTCAGTGCCTGCCCTCAGTGGGGCCCAGCAATGCTTCAAGGGACTTGCAGTTTGGCTTCTGACTTCTTGAGCAGCTGCTTCAACCTTCTCTCAGTACCTCAGGATCATGAGCTGGGCTGCAAACACACCGTGGGGCTCATTAAAATGCAGAAATCCCTCAGGATCTCTTTGTCTTCCTTTAATTGTCTTCAAGGCAATTTCAAAACAAGTCTTCAAAGTTTGTACTTTTTTTTTTTAATTCAAGGATGGATATTTTTTAGTTCAGAGGAGAGGTGATAGAGGTGTTCTCCAAGTGATCTTGATGCTGAGTGTCTCCTCAGGAGATCCAGACTGACCCCGTATGATCAACCTTGCTCCTCACCCCCCAACCTCACTAGTTCTGACATGGCCAATCTTGGATTGACAGCTGATGCAACTCCATCAGTTGCATCATCCATGCAACTGTGGGATCCATTAAAACACTGAAAAACAAATTATTTCCCTTCCTTTAATTGTCTTCAAGTCTTCAAGACATCAGAAACTAATTGGAGTTGTTTTGTAGTTTAGCCAAGGAGGAAGATTTTGAAGTGCAAGTCATGAAAAATATATATTTTTTGGTGAAAGAGAATGTTTTACACAGAGCCTTGGGATGCAAGAGGGTCAGGGTGCAAAGGATTTGGATCCAAAGACAAGGGGGCAAAAGACATTAGGAGCACTTAATCAATGACCAATTGAACAGTTATCAAGTGATTCAATAGCATTTGCTACAATTTTAATAGTGACTGAATTGTAGATTCACAATAACAACAAAATTCCCACCACAGTCAATTCACACCCACACCCAGTCAGAGATGTGTGGACACATCAATAGCTGGGTGTGGAAAGGTCCCTCTCCAAAATTCTCCTTGTTGTCAGGGAAACACTCCCACAAGTCCCTTTGTGTTTCCCAACAGACAAGGGTCACAGCTGGAGGAGTGTTTGTTGAGGGGGATCAGAATTGTCCTGGGCATCAGCGACAGTCTTTGGAGTGTTGCAAACTGGAGGGTTCCCGAGCTGCGAGAGGCTGCCAGAGGTGTCCCACTGAGAGGGAGGTGCTGGGGAGCTGCCAGGGCCTCCCTCAGCCCCGCTGGTTGTGGGCTCACAAGGGGACTGGCTTGAGTTATCTGCTGAATTTCCATCCTGTTGTCAATAATGACTGGAGTTTCCAAAATATTTGGGAATTGTATCCAAACTGTTCCATTTGGACTGCAATTCAGGCAGGGAATGTTCCAAGGTTTTCATGGGATGACTGATTATCCTGTGTTCCTCAGCTGTCACACTCCGGATTGTTCCCACCTTTATCATCCAAGAGCACCTGGTCCAGTCCAGGGACATTTCACCACACCCTGGTCCAGTCCAGTGGCTCCTCATTGCTCAGCTGGTTTGGTCAAGGCTTGTCAGGAGCTGCTGATATCATCGACCATGCCTGAGGACAATGGGCGGTGGATGCACCACCACAGAGGCTTCTAAGAAACATGGGGACAAACTTTCTGTAGGGCCTAGACAGAGCTGTGATAAGGCAAGAGATGATAGTTTTAAACTAAAAAAGGGCAGATTTGAATTAGTCATGAACAAGAATTTTTTACACTGAGGGTGGTGAAACACTGGCATAGGTTGCCCAGAGAGATGATGCCTCATCCCTGGAAACATACAAGTTCGGGTTGGATGGGGCTCTGAGCAACCTGATCTAGTTGAAGATATCCTTTCTCATTACAGGGGAGTTGGAATAGAAGAACTTCAATGGTCTCTTCCTACCAAAACTCTTCCATCATTCTACTGGAGCCAAGTCTGACAAGGATCACCCAGGTTTCACACCCAGCTGAGCATCCCCTTTGATGGCCCATCTGGCAGCTCTGCTACAAACCTGCTGCAAAGAACCTCCAGACCTAAAGGAGCTTTTGTGCTGGGCTCAGCTGTGGCTCTCAGGGCTGGGGGGTTGGCTTTTGGCTGCCAGGTGCCCACCAAGGCTCTCTCTCACTCCTCCTCCTTCTCCACTCCCCTTGGTGCCTGCAGGGTTGTTTCTCCCCCATTTCTCTCACTCCTCTCTGGGTTACAGCACCCTGGATTTTATCCTTTCTCCAAAGGGTTATCACAGAGGTGCCTCTGGAATTGCTTTTTGGCTCAGCTTTGGGCACTGGCTGGTCCATTTTGGAGCCACCTGAAACTGGCTCTCTCTGACACAGAGTCAACTCTTGATCTCCTCTTCCCTGAGGTAAACCTGCACTCCCTCTCACTGCTACCAAACCTGATCCACAGGGTCATTCAAGTGCCCAGGAATACAGGAGGTCAATGAGCTCATTATTCCTCAGGCTGGTTAAACAAGACTTTGTCCTCTTCCTGTCCCTGACTGCAGGTTCTTTCTGTCAGAGCAGAGCTGGGCTGGACCTCAGCTGTGCTTTGCTCCAGAGCCTGCTGGGGTGGGGGCAGATGGCAATGGCAGAGGGACTGAGGTGCCCCAAGGAGAGCAAACCCTGCTGTCCCCAGGGCCAGAGAGACACAGGGCTGGGCTGGGCAGCCTGGCAGGACAGGGCTTTGCTGCCTGGGGGGTCTCTGCCACTGTGGAGGGCCTGGAGGCTTCAGGTGACTCTGATCTGCAGGAAGGACAAGGTGCTGATGGAAATGTCCTTGGCTTTGGACATCCAGTGATCCAGGAGCACTGTGAAAATCACTGGTCTGTTCCTTGGCTGCAGCATCAAAGGGATGGCTAAGGGTTATCAAGCATTGGAACAGAAGGTCCAGGGAAGTGGTTGAGTCACCACAGAATCATAGAATTGTCAAGGTTGGAAAAGACCTCTGAGATCATGGAGTCCAACCATTAACCCAGCACTGGCATCTTCACCACTAAACCATGTCCCCAAGTGCCACAGCTCAATGTTTTCTGAACACTTCCAGGGATGGTGACTGTAAGACCCCAGGTTTGAGCTACGAGCTCAGCAAAGGGGTTTTACTTTTAAAAATAGAAAAGGCACCAAAAATTTCTGCCCTCCAGATATTTGAAAAAGGCCTTCAGTTCTTTTAATACCTTGAGAGAGACCACAAGGGAGAAGACACTGCATATGTTTTGTGAGGAGGTCAAAACCCACACTTTTACTGGCAAACTTCAGAAAATAAGGGAGCTTGGCAGAAGGCTATAAGGCAACATTCAAGGAGAAGAGAGCCTTCCCCAAAGCATTGACTGATCACAAGCCAACCAATCCAAGTCAGCTGGATGGTTTATTGACAATGTGTCCCGAGGGGCGGGACCTCCGATGCCATAGAAACTCCTCCCCCTGGATTAGGAAACATTTGGAATTGATGAGGTGTTCCAGTGGAGCATGAAAATGAACAGGGTTTTATTAAAGCAAAGAACCAAGCAGAAGAAAGCAAGGCCCCAGCAGCTGCAGAGCAAAGGTCCCCCCATCCCTCTGTCCCCTGTGGCCGCTGAGGCGGCAGCGCAGGCCCGAGGCGGTGCCGGGTCCCGGTGCAGCCGGGGCAGAGAGGCGGCTGCGCGAGCGGCAACCCCGGCGGTGAGTGCGGCAGCCCCGTGGCAGCGGCGGCTCCGGGCACAGACGCCGGCGGCAGCCGCTGTGGCGGCGGAGCAGCGACTCCGAGGCGCTGCAGGAGCGCTGGCTCCGCTTCCAGGCGCCGGCAGTGTCGGGAAGCCGGTGCCGGGCGGCTGCGGGGCAGCGCAGGCCAAAAGCGGCAGCGGCGGCGGCAGCCTCGTGGCAGCGGCGGCTCCGGGCAGACACGGCCCCGCTCCAGCACTGCCGCCTCAGCGGCGCTCAGGGGACGGCGCGGCGGCTCCGGGGGCAGCAGCCGGGGACTCCCTCTCGGGGCAGCCCCGGGCACCAAAGAGGACCAGGGCCCGGCGTGTTCTCAACTTGGTTCTCTCGAGTTCTCACGGCATCTGAGCACAGGATGGGATGGGGAAATTGAGCTCAACCACAACAGGAGCTCATGGAACCGAGTGGCCATTGGGACACTGCAGGGCATCCTGGAATCAAGGAGCCATTGTGACTCTCCCAAGCCTCATGGAACCAAAGAAACCCTGGGACATAGTGGAAACTCATGAAATCATCAGGGCCATTGTGACATTCCAGAACCTCATGGAACCAAGGGTCCATTTTGACACTGCAGGGCCTCAGGGAACCAGAGGAACCCTGAGAATTTTTGCAACCTCATGGAATCAAGGGGCCATTTCTGGCAGGATGCTCTGCTTTGATAATACCTAAAAAGTAGTCAATGCAAACAATTCAAATTCTTTGTGGTGAGTTACTGCTGGTGTCAAGGTGCTGATTTTAATGTTGAATTATGCTAAACCCAAAATGCTTCATGAAACTTCAAAAACACATCCTGCTTTCTGAAGCAGGATTTGACAGAGAAGCTGCTCCCTGGCCTGCAAATATGTCCAGCAATCAACCCTTGATAACTAGAAAAGCCCCGTCCAAGTTTCCTGTGGCAGATCCTTCCACAGACTTCCTTGAAGTGTGTGGAGCTTCTGCTATGAAGCAGGGACAGCTCTTCTTGGTCACTCCCCAGGGGTTAATGAAAGAGAAAGAACTACCCCCGGTCCTTGTGGGGTGAGTTACCTCAATCTCTGCTTCAGGAATGTTTCTTTTTGCTGGCTTTGATCCAATTCCTTTAATAGAATGACTTTGATAGACTGCACTGTCCTATCGTACACTATACTTCTAGAAGTTTTTTGCTTTTATACTGTGCAGGAAATAAATCTGATTGATGTCCTTCATCTGTTTTCGTGTCTGACCAATTTTCTGTTCATTTGTTATAATAAATAATTCATTTAATAGAAATATTTCTGATTTGCCATCACTATAACCTGCAGGACAAAGTGATTGAATCACACCTTTTCAGTTCCTTCAGTTTAAACCAAAATCTGAGCCTGAGATTGGATCCAGGCACAGCCAGGCTCCTCTCTGAGAAGGAATTTGGAAAGCAAGGGGGTCATTTCTGCACCTCGTAGCTCAACGAGACGGCTTCTGCCATCAACTTTGTCTAAGCCTTCCACCCCCCCCCAAGCCTCAAGCCGTGACACATGGGCATGTCTTGTCCATGCAGTGCAAACATGGACTCCTGAGCTGGTCATTTGATGTCCCTCCTTGGAGGGAAGCACAAGCCCAATGGCCTGGGGTGAGAGGCCAGTGCTGGGAGCGGTGCTGGCTGTGCCAGGGCACTGCTGGGTGCCCCCACCCTGAGCACTCCCACCCTTGTGCTGGTCACTGTTGTTTTCCTCTGCAGGGAGTTGTGTTGGGCACATCCTGGAGAGCAAAGTGGAAAGCAGGTTGAAGCTTTGAGGCCCTGCCCTGAGGAGATGGCCCTGCAGGATGGCAGTGCTGCTGCAGAGGTCAGCTCTGTGCCAGCAGTGCCCGTGGCTGTCCCTGCCTGCAGTCCCTGGACAGTCCTGCAACAGGACTGGGACTGCCTGCCAGAGCACTGAGGCCTCCAACAACACAGGGCTCTGCAGGACAGTGTGGAGGGGAAGGAAGAGGAGGCCCCGCAGGAGAAGGGCTGCTGCTCCCTGGCAGTGCTGCTCTGCTGGGACTCTTTTCTGGCCCAGCTCTGCACAGAGGCACCGACCCTGCAGCTGCAGAGAAGTCAGAGAGGAAAGATGTCAGGCAAACAAGTCAATGCAGAGTTCTTTATTTGGTTTAAGCACACAATGAGTACAATTCCCAATTTGTACAGCCTCTGGGCAAGGCTAGAAAGGCAAACACTGAATTGAAAATGGTGTTTATATATATATAAAGATTTATATATTTATATATATATTTATAAATATAAAGATATTTTGGTGTGAACAAATTCTCACTAAAATAACACCCCTCCCAGGAGCAAAAAATAGAAAAGTTATGGTGGACCTTTAAAGAAGTCCATAACCGTATTGGCCTTTAATGAGATAGATAACATGCAGAAGGAGAGTTTATTGCTTCTGAAAAACACACAGTTATCAGTTTCCTCAGGGCATCCTTGAGCTCCTGGTTCCTCAGGCTGTAGATGAGGGGGTTCACTGCTGGAGGAACCACCGAGTACAGAACTGACACAATCAGATCTAGGGATGGGGAGGAGATGGAGGGGGGCTTCAGGTGGGAAAACATGCCAGTGCTGAGGTACAGGGAGACCACAGCCAGGTGAGGGAGGCACGTGGAAAAGGTTTTGTGCCGTCCCTGCTCAGAGGGGATCCTCAGCACAGCCCTGCAAATCTGCACATAGGAGAACACAATGAAAACAAAACACCCAAAACCTAAAAAACAACTTACTATAAGAAGGCCAATTTCCCTGAGGTAACCTGAGTGTGAGCAGGAGAGCTTGAGGATGTGTGGGAGTTCACAGAAGAACTGGCCCAGGGCATTGCCCTGGCACAGGGGCAGGGAAAATGTATTGGCTGTGTGCAGCAGAGAATAGAGAAAGCCAGCGGCCCAGGCAGCTGCTGCCATGTGGGCACAAGCTCTGCTGCCCAGGAGGGTCCTGTAGTGCAGGGGTTTGCAGATGGCAACGTAGCGGTCATAGCACATGATGGTCAGGAGATAATACTCTGCTGAGATGAAGAATAGAAAGAAAAAGGCCTGTGCAGCACATCCCATGTAGGAGATGGTTGTGGTGTCCCAGAGGGAGTTGTGCATGGCTTTGGGGACAGAGGTGCAGATGCAGCCCAGGTCTGTGAGGGAGAGGTTGAGCAGGAAGAAGCCCATGGGGGTGTGCAGGTGGTGGTCGCAGGCTACGGCGCTGAGGATGAGGCCGTTGGCCAGGAGGGCAGCCAGAGAGATGCCCAGGAAGAGCCAGAAGTGCAGGAGCTGCAGCTCCCGCCTGTCTGCAAATGCCAGGAGGACGAATTCGGTGAGGGAGCTGCTGTTGGACATTTGCTGTTCCTTAGCACAGGGTCTGTTGAGAAAAGGAAAGCACAGGGAACAATTAAGACAGCCCCCTCTCAGCGAAGCCAGGGCAGTTTTCAGGCATTTCTTTTCTCTGGTTTGTGCTCTCTGAGGGTGCTGTGAGGAGCAGGAGCTCTGCCCATGTGCTGCCAAGGACTCAGCTTTGCTCTGCTGCAGTGCAGACATGGAGCTGGTTTGGGACAGCTCTCGTGATCACAGGGGATGTCACATGGAACCCAGCTTTGATGGAAAAGTTCAATTCCTGTACTGTTGTCTAGGAGCAATTTGGACTGCAGAAGGGAGGCACAGTGTATCCTTAAAATAATTTTGACTGGGTGTTTTGTTTACAATCATAACACTTGGGTGTGTTTCTTTAGGATCAAATTTTTCTGATGACAAATCTGAAGAGTGTTGAGCCAGGACAGGCAGAAGGGCTGAGCTCTCCATTGCTTGTTGCAGAGCCAGGAGAGCTGCAGTGCCTGTCAGTCTGTTTCCCATCTGCCCTGCACTTTCCCTTGGGCTTCCTTGAAGATGACTTCACACACAGATTCATCTTTAAACACCCCACCAAGATCTGTGCTGAGAGCCGGGCAGTGCTGCTTGAAAGGGCAGCTGTGTGAAGTGTCCCCTGTGCCAGCCCAGAGGTGCAGCTGTGCTGGACAGAGCAGGACAGGAGCCCTCCGGCAGAGAAGCCAAGGGCTGGGACAGGAGAGTGCCCACACCCAAGGGAAGGCTCAGCCCTGCCCAGGATCCTGTGCTCATTTCTGAGACTGCCTGAAATATTCATCTGTGAGAGTGAAAGAGTTGGAATTTCAGTGCAGCCTCCTGAACTGAGAGAACAATGTCTCTGCTACAATGCCTAAGCAGGAAACACATATCAGGACTAATTCCTTTCCTGTAGCCCCTGTCTTTTCTGAGCTTTGCAAAAAATTCTGCGTTGAACATGGTGTAGTGGTGTGGAGCTGTGAACAGGTCTGACCCTGGAACAGTGAGACGTGGAAAAGATCCTCCCTCAGCTACCAGGTTTGCTCCTTGCCCACAGCCCTTGTGCCCCAGCCCTGGGAGCAGCTCCCTGGGCCGGCTGAGAGCTGCCCCTGGCAGGCAGCAGAGTCCCTGCCCAGCACAGCGCCCTGGGCTGCAGGACCCTGCTCTACCCCACAGCCCTGGGCACCCCTGGCTGCACCCCCGGCTTCACAGCTCTTCCAAAGTGCCCCAAAACAGCCCCTGCTCACCCATCCCCTCAGCTGGGGCTGGGCCAGCTTTAGGAGATGCCTCCAGGAGCTGCCCCTGCACTGCCCTGCAACCACAGACTCACCATGTGCAGCCCTGCCAAGATTCCTCCTGCAGGGAGCTCTCAGCCCTCCTGCCAGAGCTGAGCCCCTGGAAGCTCTGTGTGTGCCCTGCTGGTGTCCCTGAGCTGCCCTGGCAGTGCCCTCAGCCCTGCTGGGCTGTGCAGAGGAGCTGCTCACCAGCAGAGCTGTCTCTTTGAAGCTCTTCTTGGTTACCAGGAGCTCCCTGTGTGCCAGGAGCCCGGCCCAGCTCAGCAGCACAGCAACAGCCCCAGGCATTTCATGACCCTCCAGGGGGGTTTGGCATTGTTTACATGAGACTCAGTCCCTGAGAGTAAGTTCAAACGACTTTTCAAGAAGTCAAAGTGAGATTGAATCAATAAAGTTTCTCGCAGTGCTAATGGGTCCCATTGTGGGGCAAGACTGTGAAAGTGTCCCCAGATTCCAGTTGGAACAGAAAATTCCACTAATGACAAGGATGGACAAGCAAGGGAAAGGTGGCTCTGATGAAGAGGAAACCTGGATGTGTTTCCTTAACCCAAAGGGCCAAGGCCTGACCCCCAGCCCCTGGGAAGGGACATCCTGTCCCTGCCTCATTCCTCAGGGCTCTTCCTGGGGCACTGGGATGTGGGATGTGCAATGCCAAGGGCAGGACCATGGGGTGACACCTGCCAGGCTGCTGAGCAGGGACAAGGAGGCCATGAGGCCCCAGGGCTGCAAGGGCCACTTGTCTCCTCCTGGCATCAGGGGCACAGACAGCAGCCATGGCCAAAGGGCTGCAGAAGGTGGCTCTGTCAGGGCCTTTCAGCTTCTCTCCATCCCTCTCTCCTCTCCAGCCCAGGCTGTCCTACGGTGTCCATGCCCTGCCCCTTTCCCTGCAGGCTGTCGTCATCCCCCCGGCTGCCCCACCTGGCTGGCACCTTCCTGCTCTGACATCTCTGCATCTTCCCTGGCTCTTCCTGCACACACAAAGCCTTGGGCTCATCAGACTCCTTCTGGGTGACATATTGCACCACAACACTGATCTCAGAGGGAAAGTTCTTACTTCTTGTCACCAGTCTAGGCCACCCCAGCTGCCTTTGGTGGCACTTGTTCTTTCTTAGGCTGTTTTCTGACAGGAAGAAAAGCTCCACCAGCTCTGACACCCCCCTTCCAGACCTCTCAGGCTACTCCTCTACTGTCCTCAATCTTCACACCACTGACCCCTGAGTCCTCAGCCTCTATATACGGGTCATGTGCTTGAGGCCCCAAATCCCTTCCTGAGGGATCTCTGTGACCTCTCCAAGGTTTTGGAAGATGACAATAGAGTGCTCTTATCCCAGGAAATACAGAGGGACCCTTTTTTCCAAGGGTTGTCTTGGCAGAATGAGGCACAATATCTTTAAACTTCCTGGGACAAGGGAGCTCTGAGCTCTGGGTACGGAGGGAGCTCCAAGTGCCAACCACTGGAGTGGGAGCTACAAATCATCAGGTCTTGTGTTCTTTGGAGGGCCAGACACTGGTGAGACTGCTGTGTTTGTGTGCACATGTAAGGACTTGAAGGGCACAATGAACTGTCAAAACACTGTCAAAAGAAGGAAAATCCCATAAGGCGCCACAACATATAAGCACTGGTGGCAAACAGGAAGGCATTTAATTCCAAGGCCTAAACAGAGGTGAAGCTTTGGAAGTAGCCCACAGGACAGAATTGCACTGTGCAGACTGGGGGAAAGAGCAGACAGCCCCAACAGGAAGCCAGGGCTGGTAAGGCAGGTCTGGGGAACCCATCCAGGCAAAGATTCCCACCTGCAGACTGAAAGCACACCAGGCAAAACTCCCACCATGGCAAGCTGTGGGAAAGGAAGCAAGTCCTTGTACACGTGCCAGTCCAAGCTGTGGGAACAGCATCTACCCTCCTGAATACCTGGGGCTTGGACTGTATAAAAGTGATACCCCAGAAGCACAACTTGGGGACCCTCCACTGAGCAGAGCAGGGTGAAGAAGAACCGGCAGGAGCCTCAGGGATCTACATGGTGTGATACATTTACTTCATCTCTGTCTCTCTCGCACTGTCTTCCCACCACCCCCTTCTTCTCTCTCTCTCTTTCCATTTCTTTCTCTTTCTCTACCTCCTATTTACTGTTAAATCAAACCTGGACTGCTGACTTTGGCACATGGTCTCCTTTACAGCTGAATTTAGGCAGAGGCGTCTTTTAATAATGGGAACCTGAGAGTATCCATGAGGTTTTACAGTGTGGGAACCGCCACTAGATTCCATGAGGTTCCACAGTCACAGGGTCCATTTGGCTTCGTAAGGCTCTGTAGTGTGATAATGGACCCTTGATTCCATGAGTTTGCAAAATGTCTCAGGACTCCTTTGGTTCTAGGAGGCCCCACATATCACAGTGGCCCCTTGGTTCCATGAGATTCCACAGTGTCCCAGGAATCCTTTGGTTCCATGAGACCCTGCAGTGTCACAGTGGCCTAGTAATTCCGTGTGGTTCCACATTGTCCTGATGCCAATTTTATGCCCCAAGAAGCACCTAAATAAACTGCTCAGAGACAGAGTTGAAGTCTTTGAGTAGCGAGGTATTTATTTGCGACGTTGGAGAGCCGCCAGCTCTGCCCCAACAGTTCACAGCTGGGCTTTTATACAATATTTGCCAAGCAATTGCATCATACTATATGAATATTCATAACATTGCAACATCTACTTTTAATATTCATAACAGGCGGAGTTGAGGCGGAGCTGGGGGCGCGGTCTTCAATTTGGGGAGAATTTGAAGGGTCGTTCCTGTTCTTCGGTCTCACAAACCCCTGGCCCTTTTTCCATACTCATCATGAACTTTGTGATCTTTCCTATTTTTGGCGGTTTCCTGCTGTGTTTGGCAGTAGTTTTGGATATCTGGCAGGGGTACCTAGACCTTGGCTCATCTCCCTTCTTTATCTATCTTTGTTTTCCTTTCTATATGCCTATTTTAGCATTTTAGCTTCCTCTGTTTTCCTGTGTACTTATGCCTCTATTCCTTTGTGTCAACGTGTCCCGCATACTTTAAAGAATTATTACCTCTGCTGTTTCTAAGACTAAGTTCTCTATGCTTTTGCTTAAAGCCTGCATCCTGAATTTAACTCTCTGGTTCTCAGATTGCTATGTTATATTTGCCTTCCAGGCCATACCTTGCTTCAGTATCCCATCTAACCCTGCCCTCTTTCAGTTTAAAAACCACTGCCCCTTGTCCTGTCCCTCCAGGCCCATATAGAAACTCCCTCTCCCTCCTTTTTATAAGCCCCCTTCCCTGGTGGGGTGTCTTCAGCTCCTCCCAGGACCTGTGTGTGCCTGTATCTATCTAGTATCTGTGTATATTTCTAGACAGGATATATTTTAATACATTTCTATCCATAGATTTATACCTAGATATTTATACACTGTAAATATTAATGCACACCTATCTACATAATGATGTTAACTTTGTGTCCAGACCTACCCCTTCCCCTCTGTAACCTTTTTGGGGGGTTTATTCCTTGGGATTTCCAGGGTCTCAGTTTCAGTGGAGCAGATCTTTCCCACCTGGATCTTTGTTAAATCAACTTCAAGATGGCCAATCTGAGCCGCTGCAACCTGGCCCGTGCCAGCCTGGAGAGGGCTGACCTGTCAGCCTCTGTGCTGGATGGAAGAGCTGCTGCAGCTTGGGAGGGCTGGGCTTGTGTTAACAGAGAGGAGCTGGAACAAACAGAGCGGTGTAAAACATCGAGTTCTTAAATAGATTCTAGAGTTGTTCTGGTTCCCAAAGCTTTCCCACTTCCTCACAGTAATGATTTAATGGGATTGACACCCAAAGCAGAAATTAAAAGTGTCTTCTTGATTGTCTTTGGTGTTGTTCTTCCGGCTCTCACTGACTCCTGTCTGTGCCAGTGTGCCAACCTGCCAGGGGTGAAGATGCTGCGCTCCAATGCAGAGGGAGCGTCCCTGAAAGGGTGCAACTCTGAGGACCCATCAGGCCTTAAAGCTCATCTGGAAGGTAAGAAGGTTTTGCCTTGTGAATCTGTGCCAACTGAAGCCTGTGTTTGTGCATTTCTATGGCCCAGAAAAGGTTCAGCTGTGGTTTGTCCAACCCTGAGAAGGGCCCACAAGGGCTGCACTGAGTCTGTGACCATCTCAGCCCGAAATCCCCTTGTCCTCCTCCAATTCACACAGCTCTGAGGCAGCACCAGTGTGGAGCTGCTGTGTTTCTGACTGTTTTTCCTCACAGAACTCCTTTCTGTGTGTGTTCCAGGTGCCAACCTGAAAGGAGTGGCCATGGAGGGCAGTCAGATGACAGGAATTAACCTCCGAGTTGCAATGCTGAGAAACGCCAAACTAAAGAACTGTAACCCCAGGGGAGCAACGTTGGAAGGAACTGATTTGGAAGTGAGTTGGGATTCATTTTCCATCCTATTCCTTTCTATCCTATAGTCAGCTGGTAATTTGGGGGATTGCTGGCTTTTGGCTGAGCTCTCCAGCTTCAGACTACAATGGAGTTCAGGTAAATGGACTTCAAGTAAAGCTTTGAACAGAGTTCTGGCTGCATTCCATTGACACTTCTTTTTCTTTTCCCCTTCTGAATTGTGACCTATCAGGTTGTGACCTCCAGGAAGCCAATTTGAGGGGCTCTGATGTGAAAGGAACCATCTTTGAAGAGATGCTGACCCCCCTGCACATGTCCCAGAGTGTCAGATAGGGAAGAGAAGACGTTGAAGAGGAAGGAATCAAAACACTTGTCGTGACTTTCTTCACCTCCTCCCCTTCTTGAGTTAGAAGGAATGGTTATTGGACAACTTCCATTTGCAGTAGTGCCTAAGTAGACTCTTTCTGATCACTTTTGGGGAGGGAATTTGTGTTTCAGAGGTGGAAAGCGAGAGTTTCTCCCTTTGTGAAGAGAGTGAGGAGTGGGCTGGTTCTGAAAGCAGAAAGTGGGGCTGATTTGGGGGGGAGGGTTCAAGACTTTCATTGTTTAGCATTGCCTGACTTTGGAATGCATTTTAATTTCTAAAGCACAATATATGCAATTCTATTTATTAAGTCTGTAGCTGCAATACGAATAGAAAATGTTATTGCTGTATAGTTGTCGCGGTAGGAACGGCCGTGCGACATAAAAAAGGTTCCAACAAAGTTTATTTCCAGGAAAAAGAAAGCACACCGGGGCTGCTTAGCAGTCCCTTTAAGTACAGTTTTTGAACACACGTAATCCACACGGATAGGACAGTTCAAACTCACACACCAGAATTCTTACAGCTAATAGGTGCATTTTCTAAACTCTACTTTCTCACAACAACTTTGCTCTTTCTCAAAACAGCCCTGTGAGGTTCCCATAACAGTCCCGAGCACCTGCTCTTATTTTTCTCTCATGCTGATGTTTTTCCCAACCACTCTTGTTCAAAACAGGTCTCTGTTCTCATGAGACAATCTTCCTGTTCTCACAGGACAGCTTCTTCAGGATGCATCAGTATATTGTCAGGATCAGGGCCTCAGTCCTCTCTTTCAGTCCATCTCAGGGGTACACTTTGATCTGGTCAACATCGACTGCTTCGTCGATAAGTGCCAGGCTGCTGACGGGTTCTCTGTCAACCCCCGACAATTCCCCCTCTTTTTTTATTTTATGCCACAAAGATGGCTTTGACAGTCTGTTGCAGGGCCCTTTGCAACAGGCTGATCAAACAAGGCAGCAGCATTGGCAACCCCTGATCCAAAGCTAAAAAGAAAACACAGCATTCTACAATAAGGATAGACAACAACATTTCACCAAGAAAGAATCCAGAGAGCTCGTCCACCATTCAGAACAATGGTTCACTATAGTTCAAGAGATCCATGTAATAAATTCCCCCAAAGTCTCAACACTCCAATACAAAAGCATTGTTAAGTTCGCACACACGTATATTGTAACATATGTATACCTACACAGTCTCTTTCTCTCATACAATCTCTCTTCAATCATTCATTGGTGGCCACCTCAGTCACTCTTCACTCACGCATAGCTGGACTTCTTATTATACTTTTACATTTTAATTGACACAGTTTACATTTTAAGTAGTTATTGACTGTGTACTTCTCAGTCTGTCATTTTTGATAGTCACGTCTAACAACTGTATATAAGGCCTAAAAAATTTAAATGAGATCTATTCTGATTTAGCATCTGTTTATGTGCCTTCATAGTCTCTTTCCCCCCTTTTTATAATTTAAAATGTTTGTTTGATGTGTAAAATGTGTTCTTGACAACAGTGTGTTTTATGAGTGAGGTAGGAAGGAGATGATTAAGGAACATCAAGAGAAATCACACATCATGTGTTACATACACTACTTGATCTTATTTTTAGTTCCACTTGTCCTGTGGGCTTATTTGCATAGGTGTTTAGGTCAGTTCACTGTGGAGACAATGTAGTTCCGATGCTCAGGCCATACAGCTAATCTAGTTATGCAAAAAAAAATCTTATCATTTGGCTGAATCAACTTCCCCAATGAGTTTGCTGCAGGAAGACACCAGACTGCAGTAACCTGGATTAAGACAAAATTTTCTGAATTAGTCTTAATCATTCTTTTAGTAAGCAGACATATAGGAGGGCACAAGGAAAAAAAATCAACAATTTAAACCTTTGAATTTAACTGCAATGAGTTAAAGAACTGTTTGAATAATAAAAATCTCAGGAGCTTTTAAACATCAATAATTTAAGCATAAACTTTCTATTCATGTGTAAAATTCAGGGTTATGTCATTGTAATAGCACATCATCTAATTCTATATTTTCGTTCATCTTTTAGTAACATGCTGTAAGAGCTGTAAAGTAATACAAATGGTACTTCACTTCTTGAATTTAGTTACTCATAATTCGCATCTTGATTGAACTGAAGGAATATTGTATCAAATATGGATCAATTAGTTTGTACAATACGTTATCATGGGATCATCCACTCAACAGTGTTAACACTGAAAAGGAATTTCTGAATGTTTACATTAGGTATATTAAAAGAAGCTTCACAGCAGTAGTCACTAAAAGAAAACAAAACAGTTATTAGAATTCATGCAGTACATTGCAAATAATTCTGTTAAAGAGGTTCATACCCTCTCACACCGAGTATAATGTAACCTTTAGAGATTTATGCTGGATGTCTGCAGTGTGACATGCACTTCAACCTGCAAGAATTGTTTTAGCTGTGGAAAGTTAGCAAATTACAACATTACTCATTCTTATAGTTTTTTCAAAACTTCCCAAATCGTGGAGAAGTTAAACCAATGTCTGAGCTACATGAGTAATGTGTGATTGGCAGCAACACATGGTTTTTGTTTATAGCCGGTACCTAGAAAAATGAATAGATAAGTCACTATTACAGTCTGCTAATACAGCTTAAAATTCAGTGTCTTCTGTGAGAAGTCAGTCCAAGTTGTCTCCGATGTCTGGGATGTAGTTAACTCTCAGCCCTTGTTCATCTACTTCTTTTAGTCGTTCTTCACCTTCAATAAAAAACTCACAAATTTGTTATTAATAGTTCAGTCAGTTTTAAGTGGGTATCATGGGTAATTTTACAGTTTTTCTTTGAAGCTGAAGGCCTAGTGATGATTCTTTGCAGTGTAATTCTCTCTGTTGGAGATAGGTTCCATGGCTTGGTTCTTTGAATTTTTCCTGGAGCATCCTTCAATCCTGCTTCTCAAATAACATTGATTAGAACAATCACATTTAGTTTTAACTCATCTTTTTAGGTCTCTAACTTCTGTATTTTCTTTTACTTGTTTTTATCATTTTTGAGCAGCATTTTATCATGTTGTACTGCGGAACAATTCTCTCCTCTCGTAAAGTAAAACACACTGAATCACTGTAACTTCGATAAAAGCAAGTAACAGCTTTCATTAGGAAGAAACAATTGGCTGTTCAAAATCCCAGCATATGGAAATCTTTTAGAGGATGGGATTACTAATTTTGATAAGGATTTTAGTTGCATAATTGGATTAAATATAGTTTTGCATCTTTTACTTTTCTACTATCAAGCCACACATGGCTTGGGATTTGAGCAAGATTCACAAATTCATAGAGCAGATTCTTGTCTCTCTGAATGTAAAAAATGAAACTGGAGAACAGTCACGTCTTTTTTTTTTTTTTTTTTTTTTTTTTTTTAAATTGGAGCAGTCTCACCCAGTTTCTGAAACTATATGATCAGCTAGGATTTAGAAACAGCTAATTCTGACTTTTTCCTGATATTTATATATTTTTCTGGGATATGCGTGAAAACTTTAAACATCTTATTTAAACACAATAAGTGTAACAGTTCAACTTACATCAATCTATTTAAGAAGTTAACACTCGTAAAGTAGCTTTCCACTTTAGCAATTTTACACAAAGTCACAGTAAAACTCACTCAGGTTGCTTTAAACTAGGGTTTTGCTCACAAGAGTATACCAGGGGATCCAGGATGCTCACCTGGCAAAGCAGCAACAGTTTTGATTTAAACTTGTTACCTAATAACAGAGACACACCTCTGCTGCTTAGGACAGATGCACTTTAAACTTGAAATGCCGTCTGTTGTTAAGCAATTTCTTGTATTATATTTTTAGATTTTATGTTTATTATCACAAAGGTGGAAACTTCCAGTTAGAAACAATTTATTTATTTTTCCTTTTTTCTCTGGCAAAAACTGCCTCTGTCAAATAAGATATTTTTGAGTTAGGTGTTCCACCAAGTAAGTCTACCTTAAAGTTTCCTTAACAATTTCAAAAAACCTATCTGTAAAACACAGAAGTTATGAAAAAATGTTTACAGAACTGTTTGAGCAGAGGGGGGAAGAGGGAAGGTAGAGCAGCTGTGGTTAGCAGCTCTGTCGGAAAAATCACTCCCCCCACATCCTTGGAATTTTCTTATCACAGGCAGTTTTCAGTCGTTACTTTAAAAACTCTATTTCTCCGTTACATTTATATATGTATTTTAAAACAATTTTTATCATTTTAATGAACGACTTCAGAAAACAGTTAGTAAGACTATGTTAGGAAATTGTAAAAACAATTTCTCTCTCCAATCAGAAGGTTACAAAGTTGCAATTTTACAAAGTCGGACAGCTTCACTACTGCTTAGTTGCTAAGCAACAGACCATCGTTATCAGGCGAAATATACTCTGCCTCTCTCCCTGGCAAGGGAAGGCTTTTAACTTTTCTTTTTCCCTCTTCTCCTGGCAAAGAACTTTGTTTCTTCACATACACACACAGTAACAATAATATTGTGAGCTCACAAAAACACATTTGACAGACACTAGAGTTAACACAAGAACCAACAAAAACATGAGAAGGCAACTTTCTGCCCCCTCTTTTCCTCCCCCCGCGGTAGGGGTCGTCTTCTTCAGGCTTCCACGACATTAAACTTAATCTGTTGCATATCTCCTGTGTTTAGAAAAATGCCCTGGCCTTCCACATCAGCTACAAGTAACTTCTGCCTCTGTTGTTTTATTTTCCTGCTTGTTCCCCTTTTGCTTGACTGGGCATTCAGTCTTAAAATGTCCTTGCTTTCCACACCCATGGCATTTGGGATTAGGTCGAAGGACAGCAGCTAATGCAGTCATTTTATGAGCCACCGATCCCGCTTTAGAGCATGCTGCCACCATTTCAGGGATGGATGGATTCCCAGGCACTGCCTCGATTATTCTTTGGCAATCTTCATTAGCATTATCCTTGGCTAACTCCAGGCAGAGCCTTTGTCTGAGATCTTCATCATCTACTTGCTTTTCCAGTGAGGTGGCTATGCGTTCTACAAATTGCAGGAACGGTTCCTTAACCCCCTGTTTCACGGTGGTGTACTTAGGTTTTGGAGCTGCCAGCTCCATTGTTTGTATGAGTGCTGACATCCCCATACGTTGGCATTGCTCTAGCAATGCAGGGGGCCACTGAGATTGAATTTGAGGGTTTGAAAAAACTGGACCTATTCCCATCAATGCACCAACGCCAGCCCCTCGCCTCGGATCTCCTTGGAGCAGCTGCATGTTATCTAGTGCAGTTCTCTCAGCGAGCTTTCTCCAATTCGCGAGAAATACTTGATACTGAATCGGTTGAAACAGAATTTGTGCAAGATGTGAAATATCATAGGGTGCTAATAGGTCTGTATTTATCACCCTTATCAGTCTCGTTACCTCTGCGGAATTTATCCCGTATTTAGAGGCACACATCTGCAAATCTTGTACCACTTTCCACGCAAACGGAGTGTGCTCATCCTGTCTTCCCGAGCCTGGCACCGCCTTGAAAATCGGGAAAGCCTCATGACCCGTAGGTACAACTGCATCACACGTTTCAGAGGGATAACCAATCCTGTCCAGCAGATTCCAGTCCCCTATTTCTGCGGCCCTTTGTTTTACTTGATTCCAAAATTTGCCTGGATGTCTAGGCAACACAGTAACAGTTACAGGGGGTAGAGTCCACGGCTCTGCCGCTCTCCGAAGGGGCCGAGAAATAGCTCTTTTCTGTCTATCAGTGACAGGGAACTGGCAAACAGCTCTCTCCGTGTTATCAGTGGCAGGATGACTAACCACAGCCTCCTCATCCTCATCCTCATCACTACTGGACAATGCAGTATGAAGGGGCTTATCCCGAACAACATGAGAAACAGAGGGCTCCCGGCATTCGTCCTGAGCATCAAACTCTGCCAGCTGTTGCGCAGGAGTTTTATAGAGAGACGGAGCGATATCTGTAGGGGTTTTCCAATGCTGAGGCATTTTTAATTGTTCGTTAGGCGTAAGATATTTGCAGCTCGACTTAGACTCATGTTTGCTGACAGCTAGTTGCTCATTAGGTGTAGAATATTTACGACTCGACCTAGAGCCAGTTTCGTTGTTAGTTGAGCCTTCTACCGAAGCCTGCGAATGGCTTGGACCGCTGCCAGCTGAGTCTTTATCTGAACTTTTCAAGGATTCTGACTGTTCTTTTACAGTATCAGTTGAGCCCCCCTCTTTCGGGCCCGAAGCATTTTGCACTGCATCCGACCCAGCCTCAGCTTCTCCTGATTTCTGCTCTTGCTGCCACTCTTTTAGAGTATCAAACAACAAATGCCAGGTAACTGCGAGATCGCTTGCCTCTTTCGATCCCTTAGATAGTTCATCCCATAGCTTATCACCGACCTTTTGCCATGCAGATATACTAAACGCAGTACTAGACGTGGCCTCAAAGCCTTGCTTTCTGCACCACAGCAACACGCGCAGCAAAGCAAAGTCAGTAACCTTGACATTCTTTTGGTTAAGGAGGGATTTCCACGTAGATAGAACTACACTTTCCTCCTTCGTTATATGCTGTCCCATTGTTAAATTATTGTTCCCGGTGGCACCCTCGTTAGCTTACCTAATAAGGGTCAAGAAGTTTTCGATCCGGATCGTTTTCCGCGGGACCCAACCCCGCTCTCAAGCTTCACCGGGCTCCGTTCCCCCTGTG
>NW_020922208.1:0-8213 GCF_003984885.1 Neopelma chrysocephalum
CTCAAGGCTTGACAATCCTGACCTGAGACAAGACATCCTTCATTACCGGTGGTGGCCAGACCCCTGACCTGCAACAGATCCTCAGTAGGTGATGGATAAATTAATGCCAATGAAATCCATGTAGCTAATTCTATTAGAGATAGACCATAGTCCACATATAAGACTAAGATTGGACCTGGATGCATCAAAGCTCCAAGAGAAGTTTAGGAATTCAGGGGGTTAATTCAGTAAAGGTCCTTTATGTGTTTCATCCACATAGTAGGTAATACAGTGAACCTTGACATCAAACTTTGTTAAAGACACACTTCAATAACATCCTATTAAACCACTTTTGATAATACCTCTGAATGGGACTCCTTAAGTAATCTAAATCATTCATTAATGACACCTAAACATGTGTCATCCTTCTAAATGCAGAGTGAGTGGACAAAACCTCTGTTTTCAGAGCTCTACCACTGCCTTTGAAAACAGGCAAACCAGGATCACAGAAAAAATGGCACAGGCCTTGACACACCATGAAATCAAACTATTGCTCAGCCAAAAACTCATGAATTCACCTAATTGCCTAACAGGAATTCAGCCTCTCACCCTCTTTGCTCTACATTCACAGCCTTTAGTCCACCACAGACAAATCCAACTGCTGACCATATGTCAAGCACAAGTGAAAAAGCAAGGGACATTCAAGAGAAATTCAGCAATCTGTTAGGGAACCAGAAGTATATCCAAGTCTTTGTCTGGGTAGCTAAACCTCTTCAAGATCGGAGTACAAACTGTTAATTTAAGCAGGCCTGTTTTCAAGGACTATCATCCAAACTGAGGTCCAGTTTTAGAACAGGAGACAGGGAAAGAATGACAAACGCAGGGAAGTGAAGGAATCAGAGCTTAATATGTCAGGCTCTGTCAAATGGAGCAGGTACACAGCAGGAGGATCTAGTATTCAGAGGCACAGTTCTCCAGGGGATTTCATTGAAGAACAAGAAATGGGAAAAGCTACCTTTCAAGACAGACATCACTGAAAGACTCTCCTTAGCGAGAACAAGGATCATAACACGGATGGATGCATAGGAACCTAAAATGGTCTAGTGGGCATAAGCTACACATGGTTGAGTTGAAGTGTCAGTCTTCAGAATCAACTCAAAGATACCATCATTCTTCCTCAGCACATGGGCATTTTGAAAGATATGTGACTCTGCAAAATTAATGCAAACTTCATGTCGACCTCCCCAAACCAGCATTCTCAGGAAGAGCTCCATCAGACAAGACAGGATTAAATGAGTAAGTTCCTCACAAGTACTTCAAATTACAAGTAAATTCATGACCAAAATACCCTCCCAGCCCCTCCATTCCCACCTGTCTACAACACCATATTAAACCCACTCTTGATAATACCTCTGAAGGGGATTCTTCAAGCAATGTAAATCACTCATTCACAACACATATCCACGAATCATCCCTCTAAAGGCAGAGCTATTGGGAAAATGCTCTACTATCAGAGGACTACCCTTGCCTTTCAGGACAGGGAAACCAGGGACACAGAAAAGATGGCACAGGCCTTGGCACCAGGCACAACATCAAACCACTGCTCAGTCGAAAACACATTCATCCTCCAGTTTTCCCAGGAGGAACACAGCCTCTCATCCTCATTGCTCTGCATCCACAGCCTTTACTCACACATTACACGACATAACCTCACCAGATACTTTATACAAGCAAGAACCTTTAATCAAATCTGCAGGCAGGTCAAGGCTGGGAAGAGCTTAGTACGACCATGATGGAACTCTGCATCACAGTCATACAGGAACGTACAGACGGAAAAATGATGTTTCCTGCAGCAGCTGTTAGACACACAATCTCTGAAGCATGTTGCACTTCCATGGGTATTGCTTGCAGACAAAGTCATCACACGATTGTCCTCTCCTTCCTGGATGCAGGCACCTGGTGTGAGTGGGATAGGCCTTGGCACTTGCCAACATGATAACACACCCACACAGGTGGATCATACAACTCCCTTTCCCTGCTTTAGGCCAGTCTCTGGCTGATCTTGTACTGACTTTACATCATCAGTACGTGGCAAGCAAGAGCACTGATTCTAGTGACATTTTCAGGCACACACGGGCCCACCTTTACCTCATCACAACAAGCAAAGAAGAATTTAACGACCAGCCTCTGGGAACAGTGTGCAACAGGAAAGCAAACTGATGAACCCACAACTTGGCCACAACTTTTTCACCCTGTCCAAATATTACACTTCAAGTAAGCTGCATTTGCAAGCAGGCATCACTGAGACAAAAATCACACACACAGTTTCTCCTGAAAGAAGAATGAAGGTCAAAACATTGATGCATGAAAGAGATTTCTTTGCTCATCACTACTCTAAGAAGTGTAATACCTTCTCAAGTTCACAAGCATTATAAAATGCCATTCATCAAATTATCAGCTCAAAGACACCACCATCCTTCTTCAGCCCCAGGGCAACTCAGCAACAAGCTCAACAGAGATTATGAGATACCAGCAGATATAAAGGCCCACAGTTTGATCCTCAGAAGGAGCAAGGCAAAAAGGTAACACCTGCAAAAGTGAAGTAATCAAAATATACTCTTCAAGGTTACAGCACAGGTATTGAGTAGGCAACTAACAATGCTTTTACTCCTCCCAAAGCTGTCATTGTGGTATTTATAACCAGTACATCTTGAAGCTATTAGTGAAATGGATCATATAAACCTGCAAACCAAGAGAAGGACAACAGCAAAGCTCCAAATAATTACTTTCCTCATTAAGAAAGAAACTCACATTGGGTGATAATGCGAACCCCCTCGAAACACCCACTTTTTTTCACCCTCATCATAGGCAAGCACATTTGCCACTAGCACTTCAAAGAAAAATATCAAGATTCTAAAGGTCAAAGGACAAGCTCTCCACCAGGAAAAACTGTGTGTGTGAAACACAGTAATGATGTAATAATATCTATAGATCAGCTTCTGTTAAGAAGCAGATTCACTGCTCCTGCCTCCTCCACATGTAAACCTGGGCAATGAAACCACGTCCACGTCCTCCCTACGTGTAACACAGATCACGGGTTGAGAAAGCAAGGGAGCAGCAGAGGGAAACGTCGCCGAAACACTCGGCTTCAAAAGAACTCACCGGGAGAGGGGCGGGGTCCGAGGGGTGGGCACCAGCACGGTCCTCCTCTCCGAGCAGCGGGGCGGGCTCGTCGGGCGGCGGCCGGGCCGGCAGGGTGTCGCAGCAGCTGGCGGCCGAGAAGCGGAGGTGGCTCTTGCGCGAGTCGGCCGTGAGAGACACGTCGTGCGAGTAGGAGTGCAGGAAGGCGCGCACGCCGTCGATGCCCACGAAGTGCGTGGCCGGCACGCCGCGCAAGGCGCCGCTGCCCGCCGCCAGCAGCTGCTGCTGCGAGCGCCGCCAGCGCCGCAGGCGCAGCGCCAGCAGCAGCAGCAGGAAGCCGAGGAACAGGCACGACACGGCGGCCACGGCCAGCACCAGCCAGCGCGTCAGGCTGCCGCCCGCCTCGCCCGCCCCCGCCGCCGCCTCCGCCTGCGCCGCGCTGCCCAGCTCGGCCAGCAGCTCGGCCACGCTCTCGGCCAGCACCACGCTCAGCGTGGCCGTGGCCGACAGCGCCGGCCGCCCGTGGTCCTTCACCAGCACCACCAGGCTCTGGCGCGACGCGTCGCGGGCCAGCGGCGAGCGCGCCGTGCGCACCTCGCCGCTGTGCAGCCCCACGCGGAACAGCCCCGGCTCCGTCGCCTTCGCCAGCTCGTACGACAGCCACGCGTTCTGACCCGCGTCCGCGTCCACCGCCACCACCTTGGCCACCAGCGCGCCGGCCTCGCTCGACCGCGACGCCAGCTCCACGCCCGCCCAGCCCGAGCCCGACCCCGACCCTGACGCCGCCGGCGGGTACAGCACCTGCGGCGCGTTGTCGTTCTCGTCCACGATCAGCAGCCGCACCGACACGTTGCTGCTCAGCGTCGGCGAGCCGCCGTCCTCCGCCCAAACCCACAGCCCCACCTCGCGCACCTCCTCGTAGTCAAACGAGCGCAGCGCGTACAGCGCGCCCGTCTCCGCCTGCACCGACACGTACGACGACAGCGGCAAGCCCCGCACACCACCCTCCCCCAGACGGTACCGCACGCGCGCGTTCTCCCCCCAGTCCGCGTCCCGAGCCCGCACCCGCAGCACCAGCGCGCCCGCCACGTTGTTCTCCGGCAGCCGAGCGCTGTAGCGCTCCTGCGCGAACACCGGCGCGTTGTCGTTCACGTCCAGCACCCGCAGCCACAGCACCCTGCTGCTCTGCAGCGCCGGCTGCCCGCCGTCGGCCGCCCGTACCGTCACGTTGTACTCCGACTCCTGCTCCCGGTCCAGCTCTCTCGCCGTCACCACGCGGTAGTAGCTGCTCTGTGCACTCTCCAGGCGGAACGGGACGCCCTTTTCGAGGGAGCAGCGCACCTCGCCATTGGCCTCCGAGTCCTGGTCCTGTACGTGCAGGAGGGCCACCACAGTCCCCGACGGGGCATCCTCAGAAATCTCAGTCAGAGCCGACCTCACCGAAATTTCGGGCACATTATCATTTATATCTGCGACAGTGATAGCGACTTTCGCCGTGTCAAAAAGGTCGCCGTCATCACGTGCCTGCAGCTCCAGTTCGTAGAAGTCACCTTCCTCAAAGTCCAGGCTTCGCAATAGCGTGATCGCTCCTGTCTCAGAGTCCAGATGGAAAATATCCGATGCCATGTCCGTCGCTTTCTTCATCGAATATTTCACGTGCCCGTTCAGACCCTCGTCGGCGTCAGTGGCCGTGACAGTGACGAGCACGGAGCCCACGGGCACGTCCTCTGGCACACGCACCGTGTACTCCGCCTGGCTGAACACGGGCACGTTGTCGTTCGCATCCCGCACCGTCACGCGGATCCGCGCCGTGCCCGTCCGGGACGGATCGCCGCCGTCGCTCGCCCTCAGCACCAGCTCGTGAAACGCCGCCTCCTCCCGGTCCAGCGCCTTCGCCAGCACCAGCTCGGGACGCTGATCCCCGCCGGGGCCCGTCTGCACGGCCAGCGAGAAGTGCTCGTCGCCGCTCAGCTCATAGCTCCGCAAGGAGTTCCGTCCCGAGTCCGGGTCGTGCGCCCTGGGAAGTGTAAACCGCGACCCCGGGGCTGTCATCTCGCTTATTTTCTCTTCCACTTCAATGTCCTTGAAGGTGGGGGAGTTGTCGTTAATGTCCGTGATTTCCACTTCGATTTCATAAACCTTCATTTCCCCCTCCACTATCAGCTCACAGCGCAGCACACATTGCTCCACCAGCCGGCACAGCTGCTCTCTGTCGATCCTCTCGGCCGTCACTAAATGTCCCGTCTTCCCGTGCAGAGAGAAATAATGCCTCCTACCTTCAGAGACAACGCGGACGCCGCCGTCTCGGAGCTCCAGCATCTGCAGTCCCAGGTCCTTGGCCACGTCGCCCACGAACGAGCCCTTGGGCATCTCCTCGGGTACCGAGTAGCGCAGTTGCCCCCACGCCGCCTCCCAGGCCGCCAGCAGGACGCCCCACAGCAGCACTCGCTGCCGCCGGCCCCAGCGCCTCCCTGCCGCGCACATCTCCGCCGCCGCACCGCCGGCACCGCAACACCGCCGGCAGATCCCCGCCGCCGACCGCCGATCCGGCTCCCGCTCCGGCTCCGGGTCGCCTCTTCCGGCTCCTCCGTCTCTGTTTAGCACGGTTCCGCACCGCGGGGACGATCACAGACCGCCCGGCCGCCGACCCAGGAATCCAGCGATCCAGCAATCGAGCCGGGCCGCAGCGGGCGGGGCTGCAGCGCTCCGACCTTCCTCTCGCTCCTCTCGGTCAACAGCGGCGCCCGCAGCCTCCTCCCGGCACTGCACGCACCGAGCGCCGCCCGAACTGCCTTGTCCACGGGCAGCTCGCGGGGAGAGCCCTGAATTCACATCTCATGTAGCCGGGCTTTCCTGCCTTTTTTTTCTCCAGCCTATATCTTCTCTGATCACTATCGATACGAAGGCAGAGTACTCCCGTGTGCTTAGTGTTTCTACCGCACGGGGAAAATGTCTTGTTAATGGTTATCTATATGTAAAGTAAAACGTTTTCTTCCTATTATTTGACGTATAGAATATTGTTCGTACTCCAACAGTTTGTTTGGGGTTATCTTTTGCCGCAGTGCTTGAATGACTGGTACAAGAATAACAAAGGAAAACAAGCACTGTGTAGGAAATGTGCTAACGATACACACAGCCCCGCATCCCGGAGAATAAGAGATATCAGGCTCATTAACCCAACCGGGTAAAACTTTGCTTTAAATACTTCAATTCACACGAAACACGGTCCAAATTAACTACGCCAGGATGATTGATTGAGATCAGACATTTAAAATCGGGTACGGCCGGGTCAACCCACTGGCTTCTGCAAGCTGTAGGGAATTTGCCTTTGCGGGCTCAGCAGGAACAACAGATTCTACATCTCTACCCACCCTAAACTATACGGATCATATGTAGAAATGTAAATACAACTTTTTCGAGTGCCTAATTGCTGTCATGATAAATATTCCCTTCCCGTTTAAAATATGTTCTCAGGATTGGTATGGCTTCTCTTCGTAAAAGGGACAGACAACCCAACTTTTTCTAAGGTGGCACAAGAAACCAAAATCCTTGGAATTGTATTCCACAAGCAACGCAGTCTACCAGGCCAGGAAAAGAAACTGATCGGGAACAGTAAAATAGAGTCATTTACTGCCCAGTATGACAGAAAAACAACAAAAAAAAAAGCAAATAAACAAACCACCAAGCCAAGAAAAATTTTAAAAAAAAGCAAACAAACACATACAGAAACCACCCCGCAACCTGCACAGACCGTTCCCCATTCCTAACACATGGTATTTTCAATAACACCATTGTTGAAGACAAAACCTCTCAACTGAGCCTGAACCTGTTGATTCCCTAGAAGTGCTGCCACTCGCTGACTGGTATGCGTTGAATGGGGATACCTCTTCCCTACTTCATTCCTTAGCAGATTCACCGATCAGTGTTTCTTTAATTTATAATATATATATATATATAAAACCATCCTAATTGTCACAGGAAAATATTTTCATTTTCTTCTAAATAAAGGTGTGAAGAACTGAAGCCTGTTATTAAAGTATTGTTCTAATTCTTGCATTCTTACATTGGCAAGACACATTTTCAACAAAATACTGTAGTACAGAGGTATATCCTAAATTGTGTGGACCATTGATCAGCTTGTGAACATGCTTAACTGTCATTTTGTGTATCTCTTGATACTTGATACATGCTGTCCTGATCTTAGAGGTCTATCCTTTTAAACACACTGATGTAGCAATTATTGCAAAACATTGCTGTGAGAACTAATTCTATATAAACAATATCCAACTGGAAAAACACGGATCGGAAAAGATGCTTAAATAAGGCTTTTAAATACAGAACGCAGCAAATTTAATTTGAGGGTTTGTTTGTTTTACCAATTATACACCTTTACCTTTGTATGAAAGACAGAGCAAAAAGGCAAGAAAAAGAGGGAACTACTACCCAGGATGCAAAATTTAATGCCTTCCACTACTGTGACTATTTCTGCCATTTCTGTAGTGACATTCCCCAGAATGAGACACTCCCTACTATGATCAGGGGTGGAGGCCCGTCTTAGTTCCATTCATGGTGCTACAGGGGTTTGGGAGCCCAATAGTGACAAAATATTACTGAAAAACTTTGAGTCTAGCAATCAACCAGGTCCATGTACATTCTTTCACATCAAATCGGTTAGGAAGGAAAAATCTCAAACAGCAAAGCTCAGCCTTATTATTCCCACTACTGATCCAGCGGATCTCCTTCTGCACAGTAACGATTCTCCTTCAGCTTTAATAGTCAAAACGATGTGTACAACACCTCCCAGTTGAAATTCAGCCTATGACCTGGAGAGAATCAAGAAGTGTCACCTCTCAGTGCTCTTAGAGGATGGAGTGACCCCGTTCTTTCATTCAATCACCGAACTAGAGACCAGCACTCCACAACCAAAACACGAGGGGAAACACAGAGAAAAAGAGGACAACGGTTCGGAAGGGTTCAAGAAAAACAGCTGGAGACTACGGCCTTACTGACCTGCGGTGCGTTGGGGTCGGCAGGCAGCTCTCCCGGGACGGCGCTGCTGCTCGGGCTCGGCTTCTCGCTGGGCTCCACGGCCA
>NW_020922209.1:0-3105 GCF_003984885.1 Neopelma chrysocephalum
CTGCCCAGGCATTGGAACTGCAGGGAGGTCTCCCCTCAGTCTCCTCTTCTACCTTGAATGACCTGCCCAAATTCCCACACCCTTTTAACAAGAAGGCACCAACCTGAGCAGGGTTCCAGGAGAGCATCTCCCCTGCTGTGGGCCCAGTTCCCTGGACAGTGCAGGTGTTCCAGCACAAAGCCAACTCTGAGCTGTTGTGCGAGAGGTGTGCCTTTGCTGGCAAAGTCTCCAGCCCTCCTGAACAGAGTGGTTGCACGCTGAGAGCCTCTTGGGAATGATCTCTGGACCATTCCCACTCCCAAACCATGCTGGGGATTGGTTTGGACCAGTGCTTTGTGACCCACACCCAAACCTTGCCAGGGAGCACAGCCCAGTCTGCTCTGTGCCGTCTTCATTACACAGCAGCAATACACAAAGGACAAAAGCCATCACCCAAAAAAGTAGTTCATTGGTGTGTCTTTCCCAGATTCCTCAGAGTGGGTTATTATTTACCCCCAAGTGTGAGTCTGGTCCTTGTGTGAGACTGTGTCAGCAGGCTCAGTGGTTACTGGGGCACTCAAAGCTTCCCTGCTCAGGTGAAGTTCAAGCTCAACAAGCAGAGCCAAAGCCCCACTCAAAGCCTTGAAAAATAAGAATCTGGGTCTTGTGTGGTGGAGTCAGTGTGAAAATGTTCCTGAAAAATAGACAAGTCCAAGCAACTTTTCCCCAAAACACATCCTGGACTTGTGTTTTCTTAAGTAGAGTAGATTCCCAGAAGAAAACTGGATTAAATTGGGCCATGATAGAAATTAACCTCTTTTGGAGAGGAAGAGCCATCACTGTGTCAGAGTGTGACAGTGGGTCAGGTCCAAATTGTCACTATTGTGTTTCAAAACATTCAAGCCTGACAATCATTTGCATAAATACAGGATGTTAATCTCTAAACAGATCAGGGTAAGAGAGCCAGTGACAGCTTTTCAGGCCACTTCAGCACAACAGGGCACAGTTATCCCAATCCCGTGTCCAATGGACCTAATTAGCCATTACAAGGACAGTTACTCAATTTGCATGCATGGCCATGAATATTAAACAGCCACTTTGGACCCGGATTTACACATTTGGGGCGGGCTTTTCCAAGAGCTGAGCCCTCAGCTACCAAGGTGGAGTCACCTACATAAGTTGACCAATTTTGCGGAGAAAATGGATCAGTTTTGTAAAACTCCTGTAGTGTGATGGCTCTTGTCCCTAAATTTTTCCACTGCACTGCAGAGAAGAAGCTGGGGATGATCTGAGGCTGTGGCAGATGTCACCAGATGGCACTCTTACATTGATTCTTCCTCATTCTTATTTTTTTTTGTTTATTTTGGGTTTCTGTAGGAGCAAATGTTCAGTAGTGAAGAGACATGCTCTGTATGCAGCTTTGGTTTGGAGGGATTTGGTGTTGGAGGCTCTTGGGTGGCTGAAGACCTTGAGGAAAATTCAGATGTTACTCAGGAGCTACCACGGCTCTTCCTGGACAAAGTGGTCATAGAACCCCCAGAATTTCTTTGTGTGGGTTTCTCTGCTCGTTCAATAACACCCTGGTGGTACCCAGAATACAACTACAGACATTTCTGATCTCTCCCTGAAAGCTGGCAGCAAGGGCTCACTTTGGGGACGTGTGACACTGCTGGCAAAATGGGCCAATTGTATTAGAAGGAGGTGTAAAATTGTCATTAACCCTCATCCAGCGTGAAAACTAAGAGACAGAGACACTGGAAGTGCAATTTTCTATCCTGGTGTATGAAAATACAAATATTGGGGCACAAATATGGGGGATTCAGTGAATTAAATATTAGCCCCAAATTCTCGTGATGGTTATTCTTCACCCAAGAAAGTCTGGTTTGTTTTTTGTCTTGTCTCAAAAGAGAATAGTTAGACAGAGATGTGATTCATCTCCTAAATATGCCAGGAGGACCTCTAAAATATCAAAAGAGGATTGTTCTGAAATAAAATATGCCTTAGAGAAGGTGAAAACAATAGATCAAAAAATATTACTCATAACATTCACCAGAATGTACCCAACATGCTGCCAGGAGTTAAAAATGAATCCCCACAAGAGAAGGTAAATCCCCTTGTTTGTTTTCTGATTGTTTCTATATTCTTCTTGCTCCAAGCAAGCAAAATCCCTACTCCCCACTCTGGGATATTGAGTCAATAAAATATGGGACACCCTCGCCCCAGAGAAATGGGAGATTTAAAGGTAAAAAAAAAATAGGTAATTGTGTTCTCTTCAGGCACCATTTCTGATTATCACATTCTAATGTGGCTGCTGTGGGAGGAGCAGTCCCATGGCCTCTGTAGGGAGGAAACCCCCTTGACATAGAGAAATGAATTTATTTTGCTTTTCAGATCTTTGATTCCTGTTGCTTGTTCCTTCCAGGGGAGCTGCCTGCTGGAGCCATGGCCAGCTCCCAGCATCCAACACTCACACCTACTGATTCCTGACTACCAAAATGTTCTCCAGTGGACATTATTGTTTGGTTTTACATTGTCCCTGTTGAAATCCAGGAGCTGGAAAAGCCTGTGATGCAGAGCTTTAGTGTTACTACTGTTCACTCAGTACATTCTTGCTGCAACACGAGTGTCCCAACAGCTCCCGTGCAGCTCCCCCTGCAGTGATGGTCCCACACCCACCACAGTCCCAGCCCTGACCTTCCAAAGGCTGCACAAAGACAGGGAAGGTGGAAGGCAACACAGTGATCCAAGGACTAAAGAAAATGCCTTACACGGAGTGATTTCAGAGCTCAGTCTGGCTCATTAGGGGAGGACAGGGAGCTGATGTGATTGTGGAAGACAGATGACCTTGGGTGGATTTTTTTCCCCATCTAGTGAGGAAAGACATCACCCGGGAGCTGCTTGGAGAGCAGGAGCTGCAGAGGATGTGGCAGGGCTGTAAAAGCTGAGCAGGAGGCATATGCTGCAATGAAAGCAGCTCTGAGCTCAGCTGCAGGCAGCCCTGAGCACCACTCTGGTGCTCCCACAAGGGCAGGAGTGCTCCAAATGCAGGGAAAGATTCCAGGAATGAGGCAGGTCCCTGGACAGGACCCCAGGGAATGGCTGGAGCTGTGTCAGGGCAGGCTCAGG
>NW_020922210.1:0-7065 GCF_003984885.1 Neopelma chrysocephalum
CCCGCCATGGGGCCGCGGCACCTGCTGCTGCCGCTGCTCCTGCTCTGCCTGCAGCTCCTGGCCCTGCTGCTGCTGCCCGCGCAGGCGGCCGGGCCCCCCCGCGCCAAGGGCAACCGGACCCAGGGGGCGGCGGCGGCGCGGCGGACCCCCAAGCCGGGCAAGGAGCTCCTGAACCAGACGCTGGCGGGCCCCGGGGTCGCCGCCCCCACGGCGCTGCCCGGGCGCGGCAAAGGCGCGGGGGGCGGCAAGAGCCCCCCCGGGGGCGGGGGCGGCGGAGGGGGCTCGGCCCCGGCGCACGAGACGTGCTGGGGGTACTACGACGTGAGCGGGCAGTGGGACAAGGAGTTCGAGTGCAACAACAGCCTCACGGGCTTCCGCTACTGCTGCGGCACCTGCTTCTACCGCTTCTGCTGCAACAAGCGCGCCGAGAAGCTCAACCAGAGCTTGTGCCGCAACTACAAGAGCCCCGAGTGGGCCCACCCCACCACGGCCAGCGGAGCCCTGCCCGCCGACGGCGGCGACGGCGCCGACGGGGACGCCAACAAGTACGACCCGGACAAGGACAGCACCAACGCCACCGTCTACATCTCGTGCGGGGCCATCGCCTTCGTGCTCATCGCCGGCGTCTTTGCCAAGGTGGCCTACGACAAGGCACGGCGCCCGCCCCGGGAGATGAACATACACAGGTGCGCCCCCTCCCCTGCCTCCAGCGCCCTCCTGGCCAGGGACAGCCCCCTCCCTCCCCGAGTGTTCCCCCTTTGCAAAGTGTGCTCAAGGGTTTCCTTGTTGCACTCCCTATCCAAGGGGTCTGTCTTTCAACCGCCCATCCAAGGGTTTCCCACTTGTGCAGCCTGTCCAAGAGTTTCCCCATTGCATGAGCCGTCCAAGAATTCCACCTTTTAACTGACTGTCCGAGGGTTCGGTTTTTACACCACCTGTCCAAGGAGTCCCCTTTGAACTACCCATTCAGGTCTTTGTACTTTGCACTGGCCAGCTGTGAGTTTCCCCCTGCTCCACCTCCCAAGGAATTCCCCAGTGCCATGGCTGTCTAAGGGCTCCCCTTTTGTGCCACCTGTCCAAACGATCTTCCATCGTGCTGTCGCTTCGAGGGGTCCCCCCTTGAGTCACTCATCCAAGGGTTTTCCCCTGGCTGTCCAAGAGTTCTCTCTTTGCACCACACGTCAAGGGATTTTCCTTTTCCATCCTCTATCCAGGAGTTCCTCCTTTGCACGCTCTTATCAGGGACACCCCCACCTCTCGGTCCCTCCCTCCTGTCCCACCTCGGTGCCTGTCCTGCTGCCCCACGGCCCCGTTTGTGGGTCGCCGTCCCGTGGCTTCAGCACCGGCTCCGCGGACAGTTCCGTGCACAGTTCCACGGGCAGGACCGCGGACAGTTCCATGGACAGTTCCATGGACAGTAACGCGGGCAATTCCGTGCCCGGTACCGCGGACAGTTCCATGGACAGTTCCATGGACAGTTCCATGGGCGGCTCCGCGCTGCCGAGCGCCCGGCCCGGCCCTCCCCGCGGAGCCGCCCCCTCCGGCATCCCGGCACCCCCACCCTACATCCCGGCACCCCGACACCCCTCTCCTTCCTCCCGGCACCCCCCTCTGCATCCCGGCACCCCCGGTACCCCTCTCTGCACCCTGGTACCCCGGCATCCCCCTCTGATCTCTGGTACTCCAGCACACCTCTCTGCACCCGGGCACGACCCCCCTCCAATCCCCCGGCACCCCCTCCCGTCCCCCGACATTCCCCTCCTCCCCCTCGGCACCACGGTACCGCCTTTCTACCCCCCGGCACCCCCCTCCTGGCCCTGGTACCCACTCCTGCTGCCCTCCAACACCCCCCTATTGCCCCCCCGGCACTCCCGTCCTGCTCCCCAGCACCGCTCACCCTCCCTCCTGCCCCCGGACACCCCCTCCTGCGCCCGGGCACCCCGGCACCCCCTCCTGCACCCCGGCCCTCCCGGCACACCCTTCCTGTCCCCCAAAACCCCCCTCCTGTCCTTCTGCCCCCTGACACTTCCCTCCTTCCCCCTGCCACACCCCTCCTGCCCCCCAAAACTCCCCTACATCTCCCCCGGCCCCCTGCACCCCCCACGCCCCCGGGGGCAGCAGAGCCCCTTGGCCCCTGTGCATCCTGCCCTGCCTGGCCCAGCCAGGAGAAGTTTAGGAAGTGTGGAGGGGACAGCTCTGACCCCCCTGGATGGTGCCTTTGCCTCGTGGTGCCAAGGGCTGTGTGGGAAAGTGCTGGTGGTGGGGAGAGCTCTGCATCTGTCCTTTTTTATTTCTTATTTTATCTCCTGTAAACCCTGCTAACTCTGTCCTTGCTGGTGTAGGAGTAGTTTGGGGTCCCCTCAGCAGTGCTGTTACACACCTCCGAGAACACTCGACGTGTCAGAGAAAATCCTGTTTCAAAGCAAAAGCTCAGGCTGCTGTAGCAATTCTCATTTTGGACAAATGCATCTACTCTCTCAGTTCATATTTATTTTATGATGAAAAAGTCCCTCCAAATGATGAGTGCTCCTTGCGTGCCGAGAATCCAAGAGCTTCCCATGTCTGAACGTAAAAATCGGTGAGAGGCTCCTTTATAAGAACACTGTGAGTGGGGAAAGACTATCTCTGGCAGATAATGCTTCATAAAAATTATTTTAATTTGGAATTGTTAGTCAAAACTATTAAAACCATTGACCATATTTTTAAGGCTGAACTCCAGTTGCAGTTTACAGAGACTGGAGGAAGAAAGTGGAGGTTTTTACAAAGAAAAAGAACGAGTGACGCAGTTTTTATGTATTTGGGGAGATGTGTTTTATTTAGACTCCTCCCTGAGAGTGGACGTGCCTGCAGTGAGGCCAGGCTGGTTTACACTTGCTGAGGGTCTGACCCACATGTTCCATCCCAAACCCCACCTGCCCCTGGTCTCACAAGGAAATACCTCCACGGTGCTCAAAACTAGACCCAACTGCGTGTGGTGAGGGGTCCTGAGAGTGGCTCAGCCAGACAAGAGGCTCCTTTAAGTGTTCTGTTAACTGAGGGCTGGTTCCCCAGCTGCCCAGCTCTTCTGGCTTCAAGGCAACTTTGCCTGGGCCTTATCTTCACACTAAATTTGGAAATCTGGGTTGGATGCCCATATGTTACTTCTGCTCCAGCTCCAGCGTGCTACAGGGCTGAATCCTTCACCCTTGGAAATCAGAGACAGCCTTGCCAGACTTGTCTGGATTATTCCTGATGTTTTCATGTCTTTGATGCTTGCTTTGCTTTATTTAGAGAAGTTCTGCTGGAATGATTCACCTGTGTGTAGAAGTATGAATGGCAGATTGAGTGCTCGGGAAGCTTGACTTCCAGAGCATTTTCAGGAGTTGATTGACTTCTATAATATGATAGCTGGTAAAAGATTATACCTTTCAGAGCTGTGTTACCTGAACTTGATCAACACTGCACGATGGTTTAAATATTGTGAAGTGCCAGGGGCTGCATCAGGCTGAGGAAAAATGCTCTCAGTGGTCTAAACAGAACATAAATATGAGGAGTGGAATGGTTTGTCTCTGTCATCTGCTGAGGACTAACAGGGAAGGAGGAAATCAGGATGTGCTCAGATATTTCTATTTGTTTGAGGCTGTGTCTATTGGAGTGAAGTGTAAGTTCCAGAATAATTCAGTGTAGTGGTGGTGAGTACATTAAATCTTCGTGTGCATCCCAGCAAAACCTCTGGGATGAGGAGGAGAGCAGCAGAACAAACAGAAACTGCTACAGAGGGCTGGAAACAGCCCCTTAGGACCAGTACCCCACATTCAGGGAAGATTAATCAAGACTTGCCTGCACTCCACCACGAGCAAGATCACACTGTAAATTTTATTTCCTCGTGAATGGTCGGATAGAGGTGCTGTGTGTAGATGTTATTTCTCTGCTCATTTCTCATCCAGCTTTTACAGAAAAATCCTTATTAACTCAGTCAGAAAGATCATTTGGAGGGAGGCAGGGCTCATTTAATGTCTTTTGATAGAGGGAGGGTTTACAAATTCACCGGAGAACTGTCACTCTCCTGAAATGAAAGGCTGGCTGTGCACGGAGATGTGCATGTGCAGCTCCGAGCTGGAATCAGCTCTTGTTTCCAGGCACTACAACATCCCTTTAAAGCAGAGGCACTGCTGGGATTCTGGGCTCAGCAGTGGCAGTGACTGAGACGGTTGTTTCTGAGAGCAGTAAGTGGAAGAGCTTTGAAAAACACCAGCTGAAATATTCATATTTTGCACAAGCGCTTGTAATGCTTTGAACTGAACTGATTTTTGATGGTTTTAGGATCTTTCAGCCTGATCATACAGAATTACCTCTTGGCTGGGTTTGCTTTGGAGTTCCACAGCCAGAACTATTGCTGAGCTCCAGCTAGAAGCTGGGGCTGGTTTCTGAGAGTTGTAGCCAGCAATATTATGTTGATGCTCTCTGTCTGCATTTGTGAGGATGGTTTGTTTTCATCAGTTTGTCAGGTTTTTATTTATTCTCAAGCATTTCTTAAGTGGGCAGAGCATTTGCTTTACTTTCAGGATGGGGATGAGTTAAGGAATCTTTGAACAAGGAGTATCAGTTGTTTGTTTGCAAAGCTGTTTTTCTCTAGCACGGAGGGTGACCCAGAATATTCTCTTACTGTGGCCATGACCCCAAATCCCCAGGCTCCAGTGCATAAATAATTCACAGATAGTAGTATCGCTCCCTGACCCCTGTTTAGCCCTCAGCAGCAGCCACTGTGCTCTCTGCTGAGCTAGAAATGCACAAATTAGGACTGGTTACAGTCTTCAGACAGGGATTGAAATATTCCAAGTGCTTCCCACATGGTCAGCCCAAGGCAGAGGGAGACAATGGCAGTTCTCCTGTAGGAGATTTTCCCCAGCAAACCAGCTGTGTATCCTCTCTAAGGTTGTCTTCCTTACCTGGCCTTGCCTGGAGTGTGATGGTGCAAAGGGCAGAAACAGGCACCTTCTGCCCAGGGCTTCCCTTTCCCTGCTCCTACACCAGCTGTGTCGCTGCAGAGGGGAAAGATCCCTGTGCTGCTCTTCTCCTTGGCCTCTGCCTTTGCTTCTCCTGCTCTGGGAATAATAACACTGACTAGTTTTATAAATTTTTATAAATGACCATCCTTTTCCCATGTGGAGACCAGGGTGGAATCGATCCATTTCTTGCCATTTTTACCCGGCAGCTCTGAATTTCCACAGGAATCTGTTTGCCCACAGCCCCGGGCAGGCCGGTGCACTGGTTTAGGTGAGGCTGACTTAAAGCACAGGAGGGTTTCTGTTCCTGCAGGCCGGTGCACTGCTCTGTGTGAGGCTTCACTCAGAGTACAGGAGGGTTCCTGTTCCTGCAGCTGCCTCTCCCCACAGCTCCTGCCCGGTGCTTGCCGAGGGGTCGCTGGAGGGCAGCTGCTTTCAGCTTGTGAAGCTCCCGCAAAGTGCCTCTGTAGGGCCGGGCTGTGTCCAACGGGATCACAGCCGGCTGTGCTCTGCTCCCTGTGCTCCTGCAGCCAAACAATCAACCTTCACACCTCCTCAGGGCAGGGAGAGAGTGCTCAAACACACACCTGCCCAGGGGGACTACGCTGAAGGCTTTTTCTTGGATGCTGTTGCTGCTTTCAGTCTCTTTCCACTGATGTGGTTTTTTTCATGCTCTGACGTTTTTACTCCCCTCAGACCCACTTTCTGCTGCTCCTTGCCCTGCTTTGTGCTGTTTGCTCCTGATGGTTTCTGAGTCTCTTCTCTAAAGTGCCCTGTCCCTCTCAAAGGCACAGAACACAGGTCCACAAGCACGTTAGACTTGACTGAGGGAAAAGGGAAAAGGCACAGACATAGAATCACAGAATGGTTTGGGTTGGAAGGGACCTTAAAGATCATCTCATTCCAACCCTGTACCCTGGACACCTTCCACTAGAGACTTGTGGCCTGAGAGAAGTTACTCCTGACTGGTTCTGTTTCAAACCAACACTGCACCTTGTTATATTTGGGGTAATTCCCAAGCAGAGAGAAGACCTGGATCCTGTCCTGTTTGCAGGATGAATTTCCCAGCCCCAGCTGGCCAAATCAAGGCAGGGGGTGTATTTGTGTGCATGTACCTGGACAAAGTATTTGCTTTTTGTTTCACTTACATGTCATGGAGAAGCTCAGATCTGAAGCTCTGCTGACACTTTGCAGTTTGGTAACTGGGTTTTTTTGCTATGTTTTCCTCTCTGAATCTATTTTATAAAGAGTCTGACTTTGTAAGAGCACAGAAGCTGCCTGGCCACAGAATTCCTCTGGATGCTCCTGAATCTTCCCCTTTCTCTTTGAACTTCTCCCATTACGAGAGGCCACTCTCAGAAACCACTCTGCCCTCACCAAATCATTTCAGTGCCTCTAATTCCCATTTATTTGATATTTTTCTGTTTTCTAATTAACTTTTTCTATTAGTCAACCTCTATCCTAAGGTGTCAAGGGAACCCAGTCTAGCTCTGAACTCCTATTTCTTTTAGTTTTGTAATCCCTTATATCCTTAACCAGTTGATCTCTGTGCCTTTGGAGATCAGATGCCTTTTAAAACTTCTGTTTCACGTAAGATCTCAATTTTATCAGGAAAATGAGATCATGCTGCTTTTTGCTTGTCTTTGTCCCTGCTCACATGGGCAAGCTGTGTTTCCTTAGATCTCTGTGCACTGCATTGCATGGAGGGCTTAGATATCTCCTTCCCCAGGCAGATAAGTGTGGGATTCTTCCACAATAAATATTGTGCTGCAGTTTGACTCTCACCCAACCTCCTTTGTTGCAAGGGCTCTTCAGAGTTAGGGCTCTTGAGGGAGAAAACAGCTTTCTTCAGTGAGTTTAAAGGCTCTTAACTGTGCTCACAACATAGGACTTGGTGCAGAAATAGATGCCACGTGCATGAAACTTCTGTGTGCACTCGTGTGCTTCTCAAAGCCCTGCACGTCCACGGAGTGCTGCTGCTGCCTTTGTGCCTGTGGATATTCTGAGCTGGAAGGGACCCACAAGGATCATCAAGTCCAACTCCTGGCCCTGCACAGGCCCATCCCCAAGAGTCACCCCC
>NW_020922211.1:0-866 GCF_003984885.1 Neopelma chrysocephalum
GGCTGATGGCAAACCCCATCCCAAGGCTGCCCAGGATGCTGTTGGATAACCTGGATACCCAGATAACCTGGAAAATCTCCTCTCCAGAGCAAAAGGTACCAAGAGGAAGAGACCTGAAACCATTGGCACAGCCTGGCTGCCTGGAGATGCCACAGCTTGTGATCCTGGAGGAGAGTGGAGAAAGATAGAAGAGAGAGAAGCAAGTGACACATCCCTAAGGATGAGGAGCTTTTTGGGACTGTGGTGACATGTGCTGCATGGGGCAGATCTGGGGCACTTCCTACAAAGGCAGCAGCAAACAGTTGCACTTCACTGCCCCAGGCCAACATCTCCTGCACCCACAGAACCCTCCAGCACTTCTGCCCCCACTGACAGGATTCTGCCTGGGGTATCCTTTGGCTTCTCATTGTGGCACATGAAAGGATCCTGCAGCTCAGAGAAGGAATGTCAGAAATGAGGAAATGAAATGGCAGCGTTGACAGAAACAAAAGCACAACCTGTGCCATTGGGTGGGATATTCTGCTTTGGAGATGAGTCTGCTGGAAAATTTCTGCCCTTGTGGAGTGACTGTGAGCCTGGGGCAGTGCAGGAGAAGTATAAAAGCAGACACTTCTCCCTACTCACATCAGTCCACTTGCCTCCATCTCATTGGAAACAAGGTGAGGTTGAAGACTTTTCTCCTCTCCTTCCTTGTCTTCTTCCTTCTCAGGTTTTTTCAGCACATACCTGTCCCTTTGTTCTGTGCTGGGTTATGGGGTGGCTTATGATGGGAGAGGGACAGGGGAAGATGTTCATGGCAAGAGTCTGGGGCTTGACTGAAGTGACTGATGGAATAAGTGGAAAATCCCTGGGCCTGGTTGCTCTTG
>NW_020922212.1:0-1904 GCF_003984885.1 Neopelma chrysocephalum
CCCCCCAGAGAGGCTCCGCGACGGGACCCCCCAAAGGCGGCGGGGGGTCCCCCCCAAAGGGCACGGCGGCGGGACCCCCCAAAGGCGGCGGGGGATCCCCCCAGAGGGGCACCACGGCCGCCCCCCCGAGGGCCATCACGACGGGACCCCCCAAGGGCAGCGGGGTGTCCCACCCGAGGGGCGCCACGACGGGACCCCCTAAAAGCAGCGGGGTGTCCCCTCCAAGAGGCGCCACGACGGGACCCCCCAAGGGCAGCGGGGTGTCCCCCCCGAGGGCAACCCCGGTGACCCCCCCAGCCCCGGGGGGGACCCCCCCCAGCCCCGGCCCCTCCCGGCGCGGGGGGCTGCGAGAGGGGGACCCCGCGGTCACAGGTAGGAGTTGGGGGGCCGAGGCTGAGCTGGGGGCGGGGGGTGAGCACAGGGGGGTGCGGGGGGAGGTGGGGGCGTGCACAGCGTGGGGGTGCGGGGCTGTGTGCGCGGGGATGTGGGGGGGGGTATGTGTGTGTGTGTGTGTGTTCATGGGGTGTGTGTGTTCATGGGGTGTGTGTGTTCATGGGATGTGTGTGTTCATGGGATGTGTGTGTGTGCAGGGGATGTGTGTGGGGGGGGTCGGTGTGCACAGCTCTGTGTTTGTGTGTGTGTGTGTTCATGGGATGTGTGTGTTCGTGGCTGTGTGTGTGTGTGTGCAGGGGATGTGTGTGTGTGGGGGGGTCTATGTGCACAGTTCTGTGTTTGTGTGTGGCTGTGTGTTCATGGGATATGTGTGTGTTCATGGCACTGTGTGTGTGTGTGTGTTCATGGGATGTGTGTGTTCATGGCACTGTGTGTGTGTGTGGCTGTGTGTTCATGGGATGTGTGTGTTCATGGGATATGTGTGTTCACGGCACTGTGTGTGTGTGTGCACAGGGCTGTGTGTGCACAGATGTTTGTGTGTGTGTGTGTGTCCATCTCTGTGTGCAGGGCTGTGCGTGCACAGAGCTCTGTGTGTGTGCACATGTGTGTGCACGTGTGTGTGCACAGGGCCGTGTGGGGAGGGAGGGGTTTAAGGTGTGTGTGTGCGTGTGTGTGTGCACAGGGCTGTGTGTGTACATGTCTGTGTGTGCACATGTGTGTGTGTGCACATGTGTGTGCACAGGACTGTGTGTAAAGGGAGGGGTTTAAGGTGTGTTTGTGCACATCTGCACATGTGTGTGCACATGGTTGTGTGTGCACATGGTTGTGTGTGCACAGGGCTGTGTGTACACAGGGCTGTGTGGGTACATGGATGTGTACATGTCTCTGTGTGTGTGCACATGGCTGTGTGTGCACATGTGTGCACAGGGCTGTGAATGCACATGGTTGTGTGTGCACACGTGTGTACATGGCTGTGTGTGTATACATGGCTGTGTGTGCACATGTGTGCAGAGGGCAGGGTTTAAGGTGTGTGTGTGTGCACATGTGTGTGTACATGGCTGTGTGTGTGCATGTCTGTGTGTGTGTACATGGCTGCGTGTGCACATGTGTGAAGAGTGCAGGGTTTAAGGTGTGGGAGTGTGTGTGCACATGTGTGTGCACATGGCTGTGTGTGTGTGCACAGGGCTATGTGTGCACATGTGTTTGCACATGTGTGTACATGGCTGTGCGTGTGCACATGTGTGTGCACAGGGCTGTGTGTGCACGTGTGTGCAGAGGGCGGGGTTTAAGGGGTGTGTGTGTGTGTGTGTGTGTGCACATGTGTGTGCCCTCGGCCGTGGGAGCGTCAGCACACACGTGTGGGCATGAACACGCGTGTGTGTGTGTGTGGAAGTCTGTGCACTGAGTGTGCCCTGGGGGGTTACATGGGGGGCATGGAGGTCCACGGGGGGACACAGACGGAGTGCCACGGGTGGGGCTGCATTTGGGGAAGGGGGATTGAGGGGGGGGGG
>NW_020922213.1:0-1503 GCF_003984885.1 Neopelma chrysocephalum
CCCAAGGCCCTCCCATCAGGGGCTGGGCCCTGGGGGCCGGGGGAGAAAGTGAAACAGGAGGGTAAGCACAAAAGAGTTAACTAAGAAACTTGGGCCTACTAACAAGTTACTTACATTCAAAACGATTTGTTCTGTTCTGCTAACTGGACCGAAGCTTAACAGAGTGCTAAAGGTACATGTAATGGGCCTAGAGGTAATAAATTAAGATTCAGTAAGCTAAAGTAGGCATTTGAATAGGAGAAATAGGCTGGGAGCCAGGGCTTTCTCCAAGCTTGAGCGAGCGGGTCAAGAACAATGGAAAGGAAGAAAGGTCAGACTGAGGAAGATGAGAATAAGCCCCCTCCCCATGGGATGAAGATGGGATTTCCCCCTAAAATTGGGGATAGAGAGAAGCGCCGCCCCAAGCTCCGCCTGAGCTCCACCTATACTCCGCCTGTTATCAATATGTATGAATAGATGCTGTAATCACTTGAATATGCATTTAATCACACCTGAAAAATTGTATAAAACTGCTGATTTTGTGTGAAGCCTTTGAGCAAGTTTTTCCAACAATAGCTGGCTTGCTCCCAGCGCTGCTAAAAAATACCTTTGCTGCTTAAAGATAAAAAGTCTCTGAGCAGTTTCTCAGACCGATTTTTCAGATTCATTTGGTGACCTGCGGCAGGACACCTTCTCCACCCGGCTGTGGAATCCCTCGGAGAACGGGACCCCCTGGGTGCCCTTGGGTAAGTCTTTTTACCCGAAGGGGCTCCCTTCTTCGGTGGCTTCTTGCGGGGGCTGGACAAGAACACTGCTTATAGATAAAAGGTATTTATATTTGGGTTTTGGTTTTGTTTATTCTGGATTCTGGTTATTCTGGTTCTGGACACCCGTAAATCAAAAGGTGGGACACCGTCTGTAACGGGATACGGGAGAGGACGCTCTTCCTGGGGAATATCCCCTCTGGTCTGGTATGTTCTGGTTTTGTCTGTATTTGGCCTAATAGTGTTTATATTGGGGAAAGAACAAAGCACCTAAGTTTCCTTTGATTGTTCTTTAGTCTGTGTTTTAAGCCGTCTATTATGTACTCTTGGAAAATAGCACTTGTCATAGCAGTGTGTTTGTGTTATATTGCCTTGCTAATTTTGTGTTTTCTTGCTTTGGCAACTCCTGAAGTGTCTGTCCACCCTAAACCAACCATAGAAACATCTTGTTAAACTTGTATGGGGAGGGGGTCTGAAGAATTGACTGTGAATACACCACATAGCTTAAAACCTAGAATTAAGATCTGTTCATTTTGCAATTGTTCATTATATGTGCGTGCTTTATGTAATAACTGTTTTAAGTATATTTTAGGACCCAGGTCTTCCCAAGAGATAAGGCTGGACTTTAAATTTGTATTGTGTTAGAGGTGGACATAATCAAACTCTGGAGGAAACCAGGTGCATCCGATATTATTGTTGTAGGATTCATAGGCCAGTGTTTCTTTCAATATGCTCAGGGTCTTAACATCTGGTTTGAATT
>NW_020922214.1:0-2711 GCF_003984885.1 Neopelma chrysocephalum
ATTTTTCTTGACCACAGAATCCCTTTTTTATGTCTGTAACACTAGTTTAAATGAGGCAGTAGCAGACAATCAGCTGATCTTCCCATCAAAACTTCAAATAATCTGTGTCTAGAGTAACTAAAGTGAGCTGTTAATACTAGTAAATGCATCAAGAACTTAAGCAGTAAGAGGCATGATGTAAATAGGCTGAAGGTAAATAGTACAGCTGGTTTGAAATATACCTTAGTGTGACTGCCTAGTAGAACACATGGAATCAGTTTTCCCAGTAACTTTCTTCATCTTCAAACTATGGCCTGTGTTATTGTTTCTCCTCCAGTTTGTGGTGATAGTCAGCATAATAAACTTCAAACCTCTGACCTACGACGACTACACCTTCCCTCTCTGGGCAAACCGCATTGGCTGGGGAATAGCATTATCTTCCATGGTACTTGTGCCTGCCTATATCATCTATAAATTTATGAATGTGCGTGGGACCTTTAAAGAAGTAAGTGGAACACTAATCAAATGTCATGAAATGTTGCTGTGAAATGAAATGGCTGGATCTAAGTTGGCAGTTTATTTCTCTTACTCCCGAAACTTATTACTTACAAGTGACCTTTTGAATGCGTCCATCAGACGGATCAGAGTTTTGGGGTAGGATTACTGCATGCTGGCTGAGTTTCTAGATAGAAATTGGCTTTCCAGACAGCACCATTATAAGTTTGAAAAATTATTTTTGATGCCTGTAATTAATCCAATTGATGAGAGTAAATTTTGCTTATTAGCAAAATATGTACAAATTATGGTGTCTTCATATTCAGCTCTGAGGTATGGTCTTCACACAGTTCTACCTGAACAGAGTTCAGTCCAAGGTATGCTTTGTCACTCTGTACTGGAATGTAAACTGTTGTATGTACAAAGTTAATTTAGGCTTCTCCTATTTTAGCATTGTAAGAATCTCTAAACATATATCCACAGGCTGGGAGAGTGGGATGTACCTGTGAGGTAGCTCTGTGTTCAGGTTGGCCATTTTTCAGTAAATGAGCATCCAGCATAACCAGAAGAAATGCCTTACTGGGTTACAGCAACAGATCCATTTAGCCCAGTATTCTCTCTTTAACAGCAACCACATCGTATTTTACTTTCTCTGGCAAATATTTATCCTTATCATCTGTTTTACTGGAATTATTTCAACATTCTGGATATCAGAATGCTTGAAGAAACTTAATATTCAATATAGACCAAGGTGCTGAAACAAATCTGGAAATCAAGAAAATTCTCATATAAGCACCACTTATGTTCTCATCTAGCCTGTTGCTTTTTAACTACTTCAGTAGAAGAGCCAGGGTACCAGACAGAAGCATCTTGCACTACATAAACCCACTTCAAGCATAATGTGCCTACTCTGTGCACTGAATAAAGCAGAAATTGAGGGGAAAAAATTTGTGACCATCTTATTCTATTGATTTGCCTAGCAGCAAGAGGATTAACACAGAAAACCTAAATAGTGTCCTTTTAATTTCATTTATATGTTTATGTGTAATATTAATGTATTAATTCCATTGAAAAGAACGTCTTTCTATAGGAAAAATGCATCCATATTTCCTTACAGTTCACCCTGCTGTACTTTTCTTTATCTGTTCAAAAAGGCACAGGATTAAGGTTCACTAACCATATCATTTTTACCATCATAATTATTTTACCATCACTGTCATAGTAAATTATCTATAGTCTTAAATGGTGCTCAGAAGATTCCTCACTGTTATACAGCATCCATTTTTTTTTCCCTATCAAATCATAATTTTATAACCTAATCTAGACTCCCTGATTTACACCTAGTTGCATTGCTTTCCTTTCCTACAGCTGGAGTTACACTGTGGTGTAGCAAGATACTGACACTCAGGCAAATCACTGAACCATCACCATATAGATAATTAAAATTATATAGGATCTCAGCCTTCACATAGATAGGTCAAGCCCCTCACATTGACCTGGCAGACCCAAAGCATCAAAGGTCTTGTTTCTGAAACATTACAGTCACCTCATTTAATGCTCACCTCAGAAAGGCAGCTCAAAGTGGGAATCCCTTTTCAGCTGCCCTATTTTTTCACCTCTACCACCTCAATGTTGTACACAATTTCTGGATCTCATTTCCAGCAATTCTATAAGCCCTTTGTTTTATTCCGTTCTGGGGGGTTTACAAACCCATTTTCTAGAAGCATCTAAGTCTCAAAGAATAATTTGTATTGACCCAGCAGGTTTTTCCCTGATTGCTCAAGTTTACTGGTAGGGGGATGCAGAAGTCTTTGGCCAAAACCATTCTGTCATTCATTTTGTATTGTTATTAAGTTTGGGGTTGTCTATTACTGCTCCTGTAAACAGCAATCTCCAGTTTTCCCATAAGAATTGCAGCAAAAGTCCAGTATATCACAGCCAAGTAACTATCAAAAGATATGATGCCCTAAATTGTGGCACTTAAAAGTACAGGGAAAGGTGTGCTCTTATTCTGGTGGGAACTCCCTGAGCTGGTTGAAAGTTCCTGATAAACCAAATACTACATGTGATCTCAAAGGGCACAGCATGGGGTAGACAAGGGAATGAGCTGGGAAAAAGCCAGTACCTCCTTCTTCTCCCACTCTGGGACTGGTCAACTCTGTTACGTGAGTGTGATGGCTAGGCTTCGCAAACGAAGATTTGGGAAGGGCTCTACCCACTATTCTTGCAAGCGCGTT
>NW_020922215.1:0-2825 GCF_003984885.1 Neopelma chrysocephalum
GCATGTTCAACACTCCAGTTGCTGTGTGCTCAGCTGTGGCCAGCAGCTGATGTCCAGTCCATTGGGGAAGTGCAGGGGACAGGGATGAGAAGCTGCTCTGTGTCTCCCATGAAGGTGCCACCCACCTGAAGGAGCAGCCAAGAGAAGTGCTGGAAGCAGAGACGTTCTGCCAGTTTCTGCTCTCAGGTGGACACAGGGCCCACTTGATGCCAGGGGTCGCGGAGATTGGATCCAGGAACAAGGCAGGGCCATGCACTGGTAGGGAATGGGCTCCGGCAGGACCAAAGGAGGAGCGTCCAGCAGCAAAGTGTGAGCTGGTGAACTGGGCCATCTTTTCAGCAGACACCACAGTGCTTCCTTGCCTCCATCCCTGAAGCTCCGCCACATGAGGCCCTGCTTTGCTTCAGCTTCTGCTGCTTCTTCCTTTGTTGCCCTCAAGTGCTGGACGTAGAGTTTAGAAGCCCATGCCCGTGTTTTGAAGGTGCCTGCGTGGAGGAGAGGTTGAGCAGCTGCAGCCCGAGGCTGGTGTCCCAGCAGAGTCTCTAAGGATGGCACCAATGGCGCTGGCTGGGGACAGCTGAGTGTGGAAGGCGCGTCCAGCCTCAAGCAGGGCCATTGAAGTCAGTCAGGAGGACAGGCTGCAGCTGAAGCTGCCCAGGGTTGCTGTGAGGCTGGAGAGTCACTGGAAAGCTGTGGTGGCCACTTGGCCTGAAGCCTTTTGCCAAAGCGGGTGCAATTGTGCCCACAGTCTGGCCACTTTTGGCGTCCTGGCGGGTGTGGGTGCCTGGGTGAGGAGGCCCAGGCGTTGTGGGTGCTGCTGCTCCTGGGCAGCCTCTGGTGCTGTTGTGTGTGGGGCACGGAGCCGCTTGGGCAGCAGCGAGTGTGCAGGCCTGCCCGAGGAGCCCAGCGCCCTGCCCATGGTGGCAGCAGCTCTGCGGGCCCAGAGCTCTGGCTCAGGGGGGTGTCGGCCACAGCCCCGTGGTCTTGGGCAGCCGCAGGGGCCCAGGCTGGCCGCCAGCCCTGCCCGTGCCACTGCCCCTGGCCGGCAGCACCCGGCGGACGTGCCCCAGCAGGGACCCCTTGCCCTCCTTGTCCCCAGCCAGGCCAGCCTGGCCCCCTTGGGGCTGTGCCCACCCTGCTGCTGAGGCCTCCAGGGCTTCTGCCACAGGGCTGGGAGATGCCTCGGGAAAGCACCAGAGCAGCCGGCTGGCAGGGAAGGAGGTGGTTGCCTGGGGGCTGCCTATGGCCTCTGCCCCCCAATTCCTGGGGCCTTTTCCTCCACCCTGCCCCTGGGGGCCTGTACCCAGTCTGTCCCCTCGCAGATTCCCCTCAAGGCTTCCCGCTCCCTTGTCCCATCAGGGCCTCTGCAGCACCTCACCCCTTCCTGGCCTCCCAGCACCCCCTCCCCTGCGGGTCTCCCCCAGCCCCGCCAACCTGCCCGGCAGTGGCGCAGCCCTGAAGGAGCTCCAGAGGAGCCGCTCCAGAGGCACTTGGGAGCCCGGAGCAATCCAGCCAGCAACACACAGGCAGGACACAGAGGCTGCTTCCTGCCTGGGGGAGGGCTTGTGGCCATCTCCAAGGACAAGGTCCTCAGGGATCCCCACAGCTCCAGCCTCTGCCCCTCCACTCTGCTGCAAGCGTTGAGGCTCCAGCAGAGCCACCAAAGGTCAAGGGGCTTCTGCTCCCTTTTGCTGGCACGCTGCACAGCAGGGAAAGTGTTGCTGAGCACAAGGAGTCCTTTTCCCCTCTTCCCCAAGGCCCTGTGCACACTGGGCACCAAAAAAAAAGCTCCTGGGCCTCTGTGTGTGATAATACATATGATATATTCCCTGCTGGGCTCAAAGGAAGTGCTTGCAGGGAAGAAGCATCTTCCCCACAGGCTCACGTGGCCCCAGGAGATGGAGCTTCCCTCATCAGTTCTCCACAGAGCTGCAGCAGCACAGGCAGACACTGCCCTGTGGAAAAGGCCAGGTCTTCCACACCCTGCACAGCCAGTCTTGGAGCCACTGGAATCTGGAGTAGGGAGCCATCTGTACAGCTCTTAGCACGTAGCAGCGTTGAATTGCCAGGCCTGCCATGGTGAGTCTGATGTCACCTGTCACGCTTCTATGGGCTTGAAGAGGCAGGAATGGAGACTACCAGAATGGGAAGAATGGAGTTCTCCGTACAGCTCTGATGATGTGGAGCGTTTGAAGTGCCAGGTTTGAGACGGCAGGGGTGTCATCAGTCATGCCTTGAAGGGCTGGAAGAGAAAGGAAAGAGAGTCAAGGTGAGAGGCCAGGGGTGTGGGGACGTGAGGAGCCCCTCCTGCCCGGGCCATCCCAGCCAGCTCTTGCCATGGCCAGGAGGGAGCAGGGCCCAAGGGGATCAGCTGGAAGGTGCCTTCCCTCACCCTGGCAGATGAGCTGCAGCTCTGGCTGCTCCTGCTTCATGGACCTGGCGGCGATCCCTGGGAAGACAGAGGCTGTCAGGGCCCCAGAGGCACAGGTCCCCCCCATGGGGACGCCCCAGGGCTGGGCTGGCCCAGGGCGGCAGCAGGCCCCAGGCCACTCGGGGCTCCACATGCCCTGGGCCGCATCCTGCTGCCGCTGCAGCAGCCGGGGCTGGGGCCGAGCTGCAGCGGGGCGGGGAGGGACCCCGGCCTTGTGGCTCACCCAGGAACTTGATGGCCAGCTTTCGCAGGGGCTCCTCTGGGCTCTCCAGGTACGGCAGGGCCTGGCGCACGTACTGGCCCACTCGGCTCCTGTCCTTTTCCAGCTGCAAAGAGCGCCAGGGCAGGGAGGGAAGGCTCGGCTCAGGCTCTGCCCCTTGGCCGGGCGCTCCCT
>NW_020922216.1:0-1956 GCF_003984885.1 Neopelma chrysocephalum
GCTCTGCCTTGACCAAACACCAACGGACCCACCAGTAAGGGAGCCCTACGAGTGCCCCGACTGCGGGAAGAGCCATGTCCTCTGCTTCCACCTCGAATGAAGCCCCTGATGGTGAGGCAACCCCTGGAGTCCAGTGACTGTCCGTCCATCCCTTTCGACCACAAAGGGCCAGTCCCCTTTCCCAGGGGCAGATTCTTCCATCCATCTCTAATTAAGAATTATTGCTTTTGTGCCAGCTTGAGTAGAATTGCTTCAACAATTGCTTTAGTGTAGAGCACTGTCCCATCTTATCCTGTGCTCCTGGTAGTTTTAGTGTCTATATTATGCAGTAAATAATTCTGATGAAGATCTTCTGTCTGGTCATTTGTAACCCTAAATACACTCTCCATAGATCTGATTTGCCATCATTAAAACCTCGGGGACAAAAGTGTTTCAGTCACAGCTCTGTAATTCCTCTAAACTGAAACTGTTGTCATAATCCAAGGCTGAGATTGGATCCAGCAGTCCCCAGCACCCCACAGTAAGTTGGGAGCTCAGGGGGGCCACCCCCTTTTCCTAACCCCCCTGTGCCCAAAGACTCCCATGGGACCATCCTGCCAGACCAGCCCCCCTTCTCCACTCTTTTCCTTGTTCATCCCCTTTTTTCATTGTCCCCTCAATCCACAGCCCCCCTCCAGATCACTTTATGATTCCCAACCCCCAGTTTTTTCCTCCCTCTCCACCCCTTCCACATCATCCCCCCACTCCCCAGCCTCCTCATGCTCAGTTTGGGGGTCCCACCTTGCCCTTTCCCCGCTCTTCTTGCTGCGGCCCATGGTGGAGTGGCCGTGCCGTGGCCGAGCGATGGACAGCAGGGATTGGTAGCGGTGAGAGGGCAGCGAGGCAGCGGGAGAGCAGGAGAGAGCCTCTCGCCGACATTACAGAAACCCCCGAGAGCGCCAGCGGCTGCAACCCCGCGCTGGGCTGAGAGCGGGAACAGCCCGGCACAGCTGCAGCAGCAGCGAGGCAGCCCTGGGACAGAGCGGGAGCAGGGACTGTGCGGGAGCTGGGGCTGGGCAGCGGGAGCGGCGGAGCCGGCCCGGGAAGCAGCGGAGCGGCGGCAGACCCGGCGCGGCAGTCGGGAAGAGAGGGAAGGGGAGGCGAGGTGCGAGCCTGGCCTCCGGTGTCCCCCCGTGTGCGCGGCTGTCTGCGAACCCCCCGCTCTCGGAGGCAGCCGCTGGGACAGGGCTTGTCCTGGCACGGGACACCAGGCTCGGAGTCGGCAGCGGCCTTAGCGAAGCGGCACCACCCCCCCCTTCTTTTCTTTTTTCTTCACAGCCTGAGTTAGCTATATTGAGAATTGGTTTTAGTTCCTTTACAAGTTCTTTGTTCATATGCCAGTTAAACCTGACTGCTTCAGGCAAACAGAACGCTGCCAACAGAGAGGTAGCAGTGATTTTTTTTCCTTTTTTCTTGGCAGCCTGATTTAAGAAGTATCTTTTATTTTTTGCAAAGCCTTTTTATTCATGTAGTAACTAACCTAACAGTTTAATTTCAGTGTGTGGATGCTGACAGCAGAGAGACAACAGGACAACCCTTTTTTCCCTCACCCCCCACCTCCAACTAAGAGAAAAAAAGGGGGAATACAGAAGGGCAGGTTCAGGAAATGGCCTTGGTAGCTGTTTTCTGAAGTTGTTTACCTGAAGTAGCCAAAATTGTTTTGAGATGTAAGCATAACAAAGAAATGAAGTTTTTAAAGTTTTTTGCAATAACTATTGACAAGTTCTCTTTAAAATCCAAAGCCCGTTAACATAAGGAGATGTATATTTTCTTTTAAAAACAGAAGGAGTATATATTTTATCTTTGAAGTATAGGAATGTTTATATATTTTTGAATTTAAATTGAACATGAAACAGAAAAAGGTTTGTATTTACAGGAAATATTTTCATTAAACCAGAAATACATGATTAGATCTTA
>NW_020922217.1:0-8062 GCF_003984885.1 Neopelma chrysocephalum
AAAAGACCTTTAAGCTCATCAAGTCCAAGCCCCAACCAGCCCCACCACCATTAATTGTCCCCAAGTGCCACCTCCACTTGTCCTTGTCCCTCTGTTGTGTCCGAGGGAGAATTTGTAAGAGCTGGAAAACCCATGAAATGACAGCAAAAGGTTGAAATAAATGGGATTTTCCTCCAAAGGAGCTGCAGAAAGAGATAAAGTTAGAGCAGAATTTATCTTGCCATCAGTAATTGCCATTTTATTAAGAATCCTGTGTTTTGATGCATTTTTAATAAGAAACCTTAAGAGGGGTTTTTTCCCTTCCTTATTTTTTGCCTTTTTTTTTTGTGACAGAAAAGCACAAAATAATTTCATTTAGATAATGTTTCAATGACTCCATGTCAATATGTATTTTAATATTATAATTTTTACATGTATTCATATCAGTATGAGGCACTTATGGATATGCTTCAGATTTTTGCAAGATAAATATTAATTTAACAGGGATAATGACAATCTTATTAATAATTATTTAATTAATAATTATTATTTAATTATTAATAGTAACCAATTTAACAATTTATAATAATTAATATAATTAATATTATGATAATGAATATAATTGTTAAATATAGATAATAATAAATATTATTTTTATTATTGCACATCATTAGCATAAATTATATTATCGTATGTTATTATATTATATCATATTATGTTATATTATATTAATGACACCAATTAGTAATTATAATTTATAAATAATAATAAATATTATTATGTTATTAACATATATTTTATTAACATGTTATTAACACATATTTTATCTTACTCTGTATTAGTATAATATATTATATTAACTTATATTGCATGTTATTAAAGAATAGAATAATAGCTAGTAATTATTTTAAATTAATATTATTAACTCTTTAATAACAATAAATATTTAATAATAATTTAATAAATATTTAATAAATGTTTAATAAATATTATTAAATACAGTATTTTTATGTTAAAAATTTAAGATACCTTAATCTTTTTAAACAAAATATTTTGTATTATCCAATTGTATGTGTCCATTATTTGGATTTTTTTAATTTTAATTTAATCTTCCTGGTCAGCAGACCTTGACTGGTTGATTTTTTCCTCCATTTAGTTGAAAAAAATGGTCAAAATTTCCCAATTTTCCCAGAAATTCCGAAGTCCAAATATTTTTTCTCCAACTGGTTTCAGGAAGAGGATTCAGAGCCTGTTTTTTCCCACTTCACCCCACGTTTTAATTCAGATTGAATTAGGCAGGGAATCCTGGAATAGCCCGAGCTGGAATGTGTATTTTTAGGAGGGAATTGGTTCAGTTCTTAATTCTCTGCTTCTTACACTCAGAATTATCCCAGAAAAAAAAAATCCAAGCTAAGCTTGGGAATTCATTCCTGGCTCTGTTGGCCAAGGTGGTCAATGGTTACATGGAAAATGTTTAATATGGACAATAAAGAGGAGCAAGACAAAGCTAAACAGCAAAAAAAAAAGGCAAAAAAAAAGCAAAAAAAAAGCAAAAAAAAAGTTTTAGAAGAAGTTTTGGGGTTTTTTAAATGAACCTGGAATCTTTCCAGAGTGGGTGGAAAAGCAGCTTAAAGCACTTCCTTAAGAGAAGGATTTCAACTTGTGTTGTCTGTAAAACTGGGAGCCGTTATTTAGTGCTGGGATCAGACCCCCAGAGCAGAAATTCCAGGGAATCTTTGTGTTAAAAGCCACCAGTTGGAAATTTAATTCCAATTAAATGAAGTGTGGCTGCAAATTCAACGGAATTTCAGTCGAGTGCAAGGGAATAAATTCACCAAATTCCCCAAATCTCAACACCCAGATTTAACCCCCAGACTGAATCTGCAATAATTTCAGGGGTGAAAAAAATGAGCCAAATTCCTCTAAAAAAGGGCCCTTCGTGCAAAAAATTAGAAATATTAACAAATAAAAGTGACTATTAGAAAGTCAATTAAAGTGGGCCCGTCCCCTCTTTGGTGGTGCCTGGTCTGATGTAAATCTGGGAATTATCCATTTGTGAGATTATCCCAGGATATCCCAGGTCAATCCCAGCAGCAGAGGACTCTTGGGGAAGGAAACATCTTCTTGGGGAAGGAAACATCATCTTGGGGAAGGAAATATCTTGTTGGGGAAAGAAATATGTTGTTGGGGAAGGAAACATCTTGTTGGGGAAGGAAACATCTTGGGGAAGGAAATATCTTGTTGGGGAAGGAAATATTTTGTGGAAGGAAATATCTTGTTGGGGAAGGAAATATCTTGTTGGGGAAGGAAACATCTTCTCCAGCCTGATTTTTAAGCTTAGCTCATCCTGAAAGCGATTCTCAGAAATCAGTTCTGCTCTGAAATAAAACTCAGTAAAACTTTAAAGTTAAACTGAATTAATTAGTTAAATTGTGGTCAAAAGGGAGTTTATCACCATTTAATAGGAAACTCATCCAACTTGTATTTTTCTCCTTATTTAGGGCCATATTTGCATTATTCTGCCTCCCATTAAGATCACATTATTAAAGTTTGTGAAAAAATAAAATAAAATAAAATAAAATAAAATAAAATAAAATAAAATAAAATAAAATAAGGCTTGGCCAGGCTTGGCTTGGCTTGGCTTGGCTCGGCCAGGCTTGGCTTGGCTTCCTTCACTCCTGGAAAAATGTTTCTTTCTGGACAAATTTCTGACTGAAGCTCTGGAAGGAACCCTCAAGTGATGGATGAACAATTTCCTGGGGTAATTTTTTATTGTAGGACTGGGAAGGGCAGGTTGTAACCAAAGCAGGAGGGGTCATGGAGTCATGGAATCACTTCAGGCTGGAAAAGAGCTCCGGGATTCTCGAGTCCGAGCGAAGAGGAGGCGAGAGGGGCTGTGAGGAGGTGGAAGTGCTGCAGAGCTCCCACCTCTCCTCCTGCCAGGGCTGGAACTGCTCCAAAACACAGCTTTGGAAACGGGGCCTGGTGGGATCCAACTTCAGCAAAGCCTTTGACACCGTCTCCCACAGCATTCCCTGAAAAAGCTGGAAGCCCATGGCTTGGATAGGGGCACTCTGGGCTGGGTCAGGAACTGGCTGGAGGGTCAGAGAGTGGTGGGGATGGAGCTGCATCCAGGTGGGATCTGGTCACCAGTGGTGTCCATCAGAGATAGGTGCTGGACCCAGTTCTGTTTAATGTCTTTATTGATGATTTAGATGAGGGGATTGAGTCCATCATCAGCAAATTTGCAGATGACACCAAGCTGGGGGTGTGTTGATCAGCTGGAAGGCAGGAGGGCTCTGCAGAGGGACCTGGAGAGGTTGGATCCATGGGCTGATTCCAACGGGATGAGGTTCGACCAGGCCAAGGGCCGGGTCCTGCACTTGGGCCACAACAACCCCCGGCAGCTCCAGGCTGGGCCAGAGGGGCTGGAGAGCAGCCAGGCAGGGAGGGAGCTGGGAGTGGGGATGGACAGGAAGCTGAACAGGAGCCAGAGTGTGCCCAGGGGGACAAGAAGGCCAATGGATCCTGGCCTGGAGCAGGAACAGTGTGGTCAACAGGGCCAAGGAAGTGATTCTTCCCCTGGACTCAGCACTGGTGAGGCCACCCCTGGAGTGCTGTGTCCAGCTCTGGGCCCTCAGCTCAGGAAGGATATTGAGGTCCTGGAGCAGGTCCAGAGGAGAGCAACGAGGCTGGGGAAGGGACTGGAGCACAATTCCCATGAGGAGAGGCTGAGGGAGCTGGGGCTGTTCAGCCTGGAGAAGAGGAGGCTCAGGGGAGACCTCCTCACTCTCTCCAACTCCCTGACAGGAGGGGGGAGCCAGGGGGGGGTTGGTCTCTTTTCCCAGGCAACTCTCAGCAAGACAAGAGGGCTCAGGGTCTTCAGCTGTGCCAGGGGAGGTTTAGGTTGGAGATCAGGAAGGAATTCTTTGCAGAGAGGGTGCTCAGCCATTGGAATGGGCTGCCCAGGGAAGGGGTGGATTCTCCATCCCTGGAGGTGTTTAAGGACAGACTGGATGTGGCATCAGTGCCATGGGCTGGGAACCACAGCGGGGTTGGATGAAGGGTTGGACTGGATGATCTCGGAGGTCCCTTCCAACCCAGCTAAAAAAAAACAAAAAAAACCCAAAAAAAACCAAAAAACCTTTTCCAACGCAAAGAGGTCTTCTCCTGGCTGCATCCAAACATGGAGCAGATGTTCTCCATCTGCCCAGATAGTCCCCTTGGGCATCAGGGACTATCTGGAGAAATGGGCTTTATCCATGGATTTTACCCAGTGCAAAGGAGAGGAGCCCAAGCAGCACCTGATGCTCCCACATTCCCGTTTTCCCGGGAACTTCTGCCTGTTTTCACTTGGAAGCAGAACAAAACCAACCACGGCTTGAAAGCGCCTGCACGAGGGAATTTTCACTCCAAAAAAAACCCCGAGTTCAAGAAACTCTTGGGTTATTTTATGGGGATTTAATAGCGTTTTATTATATTTATATTATCTCTCCCCCTGTTCTGGCAGGTTCTCCTGGCACGCCACAATCACCCCAAATTGGGGCAATATTCTATTTTTATTTTCTTTTTTCAAAACCATTACGAGCAGCTGCTGCCGAGCACGGAGTGAAATGTCTTATCTCCCCTTGCAGATCAAAGGATCTCCTGTTTGTCTTGTAATTAAGGTGTTTCATTACTTATTAATTACAACACAAACAGGAGACTCTTTGATCTCCAGAGGGAGATAAGAGATTTCGCTCGGTGCTAAATAATATTTGCCCTCAATGGTTTGAAAAGGCAAACAAAAGAAAATAAGGGAATACTTCCATGACTATATTATGACAGAGTGATTCCTTGCCTGAGGAATCCTTTCCCTTTGACATTCCACGGAAAACTGCAAAAATTCTCCCTCCAGAGCAAAGAGAACCCGAGTCAAAAATCTAAAAGATGATTCAGAAGGTGGATTTTTTTCTCCTTTTCTGAAATTTATCTTTCACTGATGGGAATTTTTCACTGAAATCTTTATTCTTCTATGAAAAAAAAAACCTCTGGAAGTGGGGGTGGGACTCGGCCCTGTCCAAAAAACACTGTTCTCAGTTAAGAATTGTTTTGGCAGATGTTTTCTGAGCATCACTCACAGCCAGGCCTGGGGCTGCCTGCCCAAAAAATGGTGCTGTGAGGGGCTTGTGCCCCAAGTCAGCTGCTTCCAGGACACATTCCAAAGGCTTGAACCTCCTTGGAAAAATTGGGACAAGGCTGTTCCCTCCACCAGACACGTTTATTTCACGGCACAAGGAAAAGGGGAAGCGTTAAAAGCTCTTTTTTTGCATCCGAAATGCCCAATAAGGAAGGAAAAAAAAAAAGAGGTTAAATGAGTCCAGATGCTTAAAACAATTAAAGCAGAGTTGGAGCAGAGGCCAAAGTCCAAGATGGGGAAAGAACTGGCTCCAGACTCTTTGGATGAATTGGATGAGCGGGGTGGGAAGATCTGGAGCATCCCAAAGCCAAGCCAGGGGTGTCACTGATCCATCAGGGATAATCTGGGACAAGATTAATGCAAAGTGTGAGGGAGCCTGGATTTGCTGGGCAGGGCTTTGTAAATCCCTCCTTAAATCTTCCAACCTCCAGGTTCCTTTTGTGCCCATCCCTGGGGAAGTGAGGAGTCAATCAATCCGTTCCTCCTGTGCTTGCCAGGAGCATCCAAGCTCAGAGGATGCTGCCCAGAAGGATGAGGGAAAGGAAGGGAGAGGGATAAACACTCAGAATTGGCAACTAATTGTTTCTAAGGGGTTGAAAGCTTGAAAATCCACGTGCAGAGTTCAGTTTTCCAGGGATCCCTCATTTTCCTGCTCCTCTTCATCAGTCAGGAATCACAGGAGGATCATTCCTTGACTTACTACAAGGAAACCTCCAATTCCTTCGGGAAAATCCCAAAGCAGCTCCTCGAGGGGCTGCTTTCCAGAGGTGAGCACCACGAATCCGCCCTGGAAAACATCCCTCATGGAATAGGGAGGTTTTGGCTTATCCTGGGGCTTTTTCCTGCACTTTCCTCATGACTTGGATTCCACCAGCACCCGGGAAAGGGAGGTGAGGGGAGACCAAGTCACAGGGTCAAAATCCATGGAATTGTTTGCAGGGAAGGTGTCTCTGTGGTGATGCTTCCAGGTTGTGCCTTGTGCTGCTTTCCCTCAGCATTTCTATTCCCAGATATTTTTGGTTCAAGTCCCTAAAAGGCTCCTGAACCTGCTGCAAGGGGGTGATGTCCAGGATCAGGTTATGGGATTGTCCTCGGGGCGCTCATGGAATTTTTTTACCTTTCCCTTAAAGATTCAGCTCCTAAAACCAAAGGATTTTGGGGAATCTTTCTGCTTTCTTTTTCTTTTCCCATTAATTTCACAGTGACTGTGATCAAAAGTCCCCTTCTTATCTCGGACAGCAGAGATAAAATACAGCCCAAAATTGCTCTTTGGGGAAGTGGCAAAGAAATCAGGACCACGATAAGTTTGGTTTTTTAGCACTTGACAACTCTGTCAAACCTGGAATGGTTTTGGTTGGAAAGGACCTTAAAGCTCATCCAGTGGCACCCCCTGCCATGGGCAGGGACACCTTCCACCAGCCCAGGTTGCTCCAACCTGGCCTTGGACACTTCCAGGGATCCAGGGGCAGCCACAGCTTCTCCGAACAACCCGTGCCAGGGCCTCACCTTCATCCTCAGTCTCAACCTGATTTCTGGCCACTGGGATCCTGCAAGTTCCACCAAGGAGAGGCAGGATGAGTGGGTACAAGTCCATGAGAAGTCAGGAAGTTGTGGGAAATGTCCTCAACTCTGCTGTTAAAAAAGGGAAGAGGGAGGAAAGAAAACTCCAAGTGATTTTAGAGCCGTCACCTCAACTCCGGCATCGACAGAGCTCCTGGAGCAGCTGATTGAACACTCCTGGAGGGTAAGGAAGTCATAAACAGATTTCCCAAGACCAAATCACGTCCAACCAGTCCCATTTCCAGGTCTGGAAGGTTCCCAAGCTTTGGAGATCAAGAGGAAGAAGCGGCAGCAACATCCTGCCCTGGGTGAGCCCGGTGGATCCTCCCAGGCTGTGGTTGCACAAGATACCAAAGGAAGGAATTATTATCCCGGTGGCATTTCCACAGAGCACATCCCGTGGAAGGATCACACTCAGGGAGTTGCTGCCAGTGGTTTGGGGAAGGGTTCTGACCCAAATTTGGGGTGGCTGCACGTGGGTGTCCAACCCGTCCACCGGGAATAATCCCCACGAGGCCAGGGAGGGACGTTGTGGGGTGTCCTCAGGAGTGCCAGAGGGGTCACCAGGAGCTCTGATTGACCTTTGGTGGCCCAACACAGTCACGTGGTGTCATTTTAGCCCTGGTGGGATATTCCACCTGCTCCCAGATGGGACAAATCTCCAGCAGGTACCATGCAGGAGTCTCCCAAAGTTTGGAGCATCTCAGCAGGAATCACACACTAAGGGTCTGAAATCCCCACTTACTCAAAGGTGGACCCCTGCACTGCTGGTTTGTGTAAAGGTGCTCAGGCTTCTAAATTTAGATATTTTGGTTTCTGTATTAATCTCGCTTTTAGGGGGGGATTGAGTTGTTCAAACACACACTTCAGGCATCATTTCGTGCATCAGAGCAGGGTTAGATGGGATATTGGGAAGGAATTCTCCACTTGGAGGGTGGGGAGGCCCTGGCACAGGTTGGGCAGAGAAGCTGTGGCTGCCCCTGGATCCCTGGAAGTGTCCAAGGCCAGACTGGAGCAGCCTGGGCTGGTGGAAGGTGTCCCTGCCCATGGCAGGGGGTGGAACTGGGTGGGCTTTAAGGTACCTTCCAACCCAACCCATTCCATGGATTCTATGATTCCATGAAATTCCTTTCCAGCCAGTTTTCCATTCCAGGGGGTACAAAGCAGACCAAGGGTTGACAAGAGTTGAGGTGGTCAAGGAGTCCCCAAACCAAAATATTCACACCCTCTGTCCTCAGCTGTGCTCTTCCCAAAAAATCCATGGCTTTGCCTAAGAAAAGCCATCCTCACCTTAAACACCTTTGAGCATCTCCAGACATTCCTCAGCTTTTCCAGAACCCTCCT
>NW_020922218.1:0-2034 GCF_003984885.1 Neopelma chrysocephalum
TGAGCCACCGGCGGCCGCAGCCCCTCCCCGTGGCCTCGGGCCCAGCCAGGACCCCCCAAACCCTGCGCTCATTTGGGGGGGTCGCCTGTCCCCCCCTGTTCCTGCTTTTGTTCTCACCCCAACCAGCTGTTCCCAGTGTTCCCAGTAAAGCTTCTTAGTGCTCTGCAGTCCTGGTTACTGGGGAGAAGTGGGAGGCTCTGAAAATCCTGGGAATATAGGGGTTTGGGTGCTCTCAGACCCTCAAATTCCTGGGAAATGTGAGGTTTGGACAAATGTCAGGCCCTCAAGACAAACGAACAGGGGTGTTGGGGCACTCCCAGATCTGAAAATATTAGAAAAGAGGGGCTTGGACACTCCCAGACTCCAGAAATCCTGGGAACAGGGGTGTTGGGGCACTCCCTGACCGAAGAAGTCCTGGAGAAGTGTAGTTTCAGCACATGCAGAGGCCCAAACTCCTTGCACAGGGGGATTTGGGCACATCCAGTGCCCAAAATATTGCAAAAGAGGGGTTAGGACACTCCCAGTCTCTAAAACTCCAGGTAACAGGGGTGTTTGGGCACTCCCAGAACTACAAAATCACAGAGATGGGTGGTTTGGACATATCCAGAGCCACAAAATCCTGGGAATAGGGCGGTTTGGTATTCCCAGACCATGAAAATCCTGGGAAGAGGGGGGTTTGGGCACATCCAGAGGGCAAAATATTGGAAAAGAGGGGGATTGACGCTCCTAGACTCCAGAAATCCTGGGAACAGGGGCGTTTGGATACTCTCAGACATTAAAACTCCTGGGAACAGGGGGGTTTGGACACTCCCAAAACTACAAAATCATGGACAAAGCTGGTTTAGGCATATCCAGACCCTAAAAATCCTGGGAACAGAGGGTCTGGACACTCCCAGAGCAAAAAAATCATAGGAACAAGGGGGCTGGAAACATTCAGAGCACAAAAATCTTGTGAGCACGGGGGTCTGGGCTCTCCTAGACTCTAAAAATCAAAGAAACAAGGTGAGTTGGGCAGTCTCAGACCCCAAAATACTGGAATAGAGGGGTTAGGACACTTCCAGATCCTAAAACTCCTGGGAACATGGGGTTTAGGCACTCCCAGAACTATAAAATCATGGAGAAAGGTGGTTGGGTCACATGCAGAGCTCAAACATCCTGAAAACAGGGAGGTTTGTGCAATGTCAATCCCCCCAAAACCCCGGAATATGGGGGTTTTGAATATTCAGACCCCAAAAATCTTGGGAACACGGGGGTATGGGCTCTCCTAGACCCTAAAAACAGCCGGGAGAGGAGGGTTTGGGCACTCCCAGAGCCCAAAAGATTGGAAAAGAGGGGCTTAGACACTCCTAGGCTACAGAAAACAGGGGGGTTTGGGCAAACCCTGTGAACAGGGGGGGGTTAGGGCACTCCCAGAGCCACCCAGTCCTATAGAAATGTGGTTTAGGCACATCCAGAGCCCAAAATATTTGAAAAGAGGCGATTGCACACTTCCAGACCCTAAAACTCCCTGGAACAGGGGAGTTGGGCACTCCTAGACCCTAAAAATCCTGGAGAAAGGTGGTTTGTGTACATCCAGAGCTCTAAAATACTGAGAACAGGAAGGACTGGGCACTCCCAGACCCACAAAATCCCGGGAACAGGGGGGTTTTGGCAATGTCAGCCCCCAGAAAATGTAAGAATAGGGGGGTTGAGAACACTGAGATACCAAAAATCCTGAGAACACGGGGATTTGGGCAATATTAGGCTCCCAAAAACCCAGGAACAGGGAGGTTTAGGGTCTCCCAGTCCCAGGAAATCCTGGAAAGAGTGGTTTAGGTAATCCCAAACTCCAACAATTGTGGGAACAGGGGGGTTTGGGCACTCCCAGACCCGTCCCGAACGGAGCCCTCCCCGAGCTCAGCCAATCAGAGACCGCCCTGAGGTGATTTTGGGGGCCCTTTGGAGCTTTGGGAGCCCTGGCTGGGCGTTTGTGGGTTGCCCTGAGCTTTGGGAGCCCTGGATGGGCATTTTTGGTGGGCCCTGAGCTCCCCCCTC
>NW_020922219.1:0-7420 GCF_003984885.1 Neopelma chrysocephalum
TTTGGCACTGTGGAACCCCATGGAACCAAAGGAACCCTGGGACATGGAGAAACCTCATGGAATAAAGGGGACATTGTGACCCTGAAGAACCTCATGGAATCCAAGGGAGTCTGGGACGTGGCAGGGCCTGATGGAAACAAAGGAACCTCCTGGGAACAAAGGGACCCCGGACACTGCCAAAACTCAGGGAGACAAGGGAACCCCAGGACACTGTGGAATCTCATGGAATCCAGGGGCCATTGGAATACACTGGGACCTCCTGGAACCAAAGGAAACATGGGACACTGCGGAACCTCATGGAATCAAAGGGACCCCGGGACTCTGTGGAACATCAGGGAATCAAGGGGCCAGTGTGACATCCCAGAACCTTTTGGAACCAAAGGGAACCAATGGGACATTGTGGAATCTCATGGAATCAGGGGTCCATTGTAACACTGGGGAAAATGATGGAATCAGTGGGCCATTGTGACACTGCAGGGCCTTAGGGAGCCAAAGAACACTGGGAAACAGTGCAACCTCATGGAATCAAGGAGCCATTGTGGCACTGCGAAGCCTCAAGGAATAAGGGATCCAATCTTTGCCTCAGATTTTGTCAACAAATTAAATTTGAGGAATTACGGAAGTGTGATTGAACCACTTTTGTCCCACAGGTTTTAATGATTGGCCAAATGAGAATATTTATATAAAATGAATCATTTATTCTTATAAATTTTTTTAAGATGAGACTGGATGTGGCACTTACTGCCATGGTCTAGTAACCATGGCAGTGGTGGATCAAGGGTTGGACTTGATGATCTCAGAGGTCCCTTCCAACCCAGCTGATTTTATGATTCCATGAAATTATCAGACTAAAGATCTTAATCAGAATTATTTACTACACAATACAAAGGCTAAAACTACAAGTAGTATAGTATAAGATAGGATAGTGCACTATATTGAAGCAATTATTGAAACAATTATATTAAAACTAGCCAAAAGAAATAATTATTTAGTAGAGATCTGATGTAACTCGCCCAGACCAACGGTCAGAGGGAGATTTCTTTTGCTCAGCCTTGAGGAGTGTCCTTGGAGGGCGTCCCCACCCAAGGCAGGAATCTCCACACATCTACCCCAAGAAGGGCTGTGTTAGAAGAACCTGCCTGGATGAAAGGGGACTGGACTTCTCGAGTAGGAAGGGATTGACTGCTCCTCACAAATGTACAGGCCAGTTACCAGCTTCTCTGTCCCATCCAACTTCCAAAAGCAGGATGTGTGTTTGGAGTTGGGTGAACCAGGCTGGTTTGAGCATCATCCAACACCAAAACCATTCCCATGGTGCCACCAGTAACTCTCAGCTCTCACAGACAGCTTGCATGAGAGCTGGCACTGTTGGCATTCTCTGATGGCATTTTAGGCCTTATCAGGGTAGGCCCTCCTGCCACCCGGGCAGAGAGGTTGGCTGTGAAAGTCCATCCTGGAGATGCACAGGTAGCCAAGAGTTGGGCTCCTGAGTGACATCCAGCAATGGACAGGGGGATGGGACTGACCAGATGAAAGTGTCTCAGGTAGAGTTGGACTGGCAACACAAGGGTGAATTATTCCTGGCTCACTGGGCCCAGGACACCTCAGGTCCTCAGGGAAGAGGTGCAACATCCAGCTGGGCTTGTGATCCAGGGCTGCATTTAACCATGGACACCAACTGCCAGGTTCTCCAGAACTGGAAACATGTGCTGCCATCAAACAGGCCAAGAGGGTAAAGCCCCTGTGGGGTGGGGGATGATGGCTGAACTAGAGATGTGGGCAGGCCTGGCAGATTGATCCCAGCACACTCCCCAAACCCACCAAGGCAAGCTCTACATGCTGACCATGGTGGACACAACCCCTGGAGGGCAGGAGACACACCCTGTGCCTCCCACCACTGCCCAGAACACCATCCTGGGCCTGGAAAAGCAAGTCCTGTGGAGACAAAGCACTCCAGAAAAACTGGAGTTGGAAAGCAGGACTCTTTTCAAAAACAACCTTGTGCACACCTGGACCAGAGAGCTCGGTATGGAGTGGATGGATCATATTCCCTGTCAGGCACCAGCCTCTGGGAAAGTTGAGTGGTAGAGTGGACTGTTCAAAACCACCTTGAAAGCAATGGGCAGTGGGACCTTCAAACCTTGGGATCTGCATTTAGCAAAAGCCACCTAGTTAGTTAATCCTGTAAGCTAAAGAGAGAAAACTCCAGGCCAATTCAGTGTCTAAGATCAGCTAAAAAGAGCAGGTCCTTTCATCAGGCCCACAGGCCCAGGGGAACACACACGATGCGCCCTCCCAGGCAATGGTTCTACAGTTCTAGAAGATGGTCCGTCCAATGCCAGAACTCTCCACCCCCCGGTTCTGCCCAGTTCTGCCCCTGACACCTCCCTGGGGTAATTGGGTTTGGGGTCTTTGGGACCCCTTCTTCCTCATCTTTATCTTCTTCACAGCACGTACAGTCCTTGGAGCGCCTCCAAAGTTCTGGGCTTGAAGGTTGCTTTGTCTCTTGTGGGATCTTGTTGTCCAGGCCTCGGGTGTGATGTTGTTCAGTAGAGGTGTTTTTCTACAATTCTACCTTGAAAAGAAGTCTAAACATGCTAAAGGAATTTAGAAAGTTCGATATCAAATGGGGTCATAGGGTTGGATGTGTGTAAACTACTGTGCTAAAGGGTGGCATATAATACAGCTACATTAACATCTACATTTACTACACAACTACTTTTAAAATATACAAAAGGCTAAAAAAAAAGAATTTCCAGAAAGCTTTAAGGCATCACACAAACCTAGTTAGTTAACTCTACCAGTTGAACTGACCCTGCCCAAAAAGAACTTGTAAGTACCATTGAAGGGGATAAAATCCCTGTGGTCCATATGAGGAATATGTTAGGGAGGACAGTCTGGATTAGTCCTGCCTTAAGCAAAGGCAAACCCACCCTTGGGATTGTTTCTGCTCAAGGACTTGGGTGCACATGGTGGATGGTGCAGAGGGATGGGGAAACACTCTGTGTACCTCAAGGGGATTTGATTTTGGGGTCAGAATAGTCTGTGATGTTGAACTGTAGAATATTGTTTGCTGAATAACGCTCCCACTGTGTGCCAGAACTCCCATGAACAATGAGGTCTTTCCTTATGCACATTTTTTAATTTTCTATGCTTTTGATGTTTTCTTAAAAAAAGGTCCTGTTTCCGTTCCCTCCTTCTTCAGTAGCCCCCTTCTTGTGTCCCAGAGACTTAGTCTAACTGGGGAGTCTCATATTGGATCTGAGTGACATAAATGAACCTGCAAGAACCTTTTGTCTGAGATTCCTTTCCTGAGCAGAGCAGGACTGATCAGGAAATGAGAACAGCTTTCTGGTTGCCCCAGGTCAGGGACTGGCCTTCTGCCTGGAGCTGGAAGAGCTAAGACTGTCTACTGTGCAAAGTGGACTTCAGTGGAGGCAATGTGGACTTAATACATAGCAGGGGAAGGACTTTCGGTTTTTATTGAGCTGTGCCTTCATCTGGTTTTGTTTGCTGTCAATAAATGAACATCCAGTCACTGGGTTGGACTGGGAGTCACTGGGATGGACTGGGAGTCACTGGGGTGGACTGGGATGGACTGGGAGGCACTGGGATGGACTGGGAGTCACTGGGAGGCACTAGGAGCACTGGGGTGGACTGGGAGGCACTGGGATGGACTGGGATAGACTGGAAGTCACTGGAATCACTGGGATGGACTGGGATGAACTGGGATAGACTGGGAGGCACTGGGGTGGACTGGGAGTCACTGGGAGGCACTGGGATGGACTGGGATGGACTGGGAGTCACTGGGAGGCACTGGGATGAACGGGGATGGACTGGGATAGACTGGGATGGACTGGGGTGGACTGGGAGGCACTGGGAGGCACTGGGATGGACTGGGAGCACTGGGATGGACTGGGGTGGACTGGGAGTCACTGGGAGGCACTGGGAGGGGGTTTGAAGCACACTGGTCCCTTACTGGGACGAACTGGTGTGAACTGGTGCCCGTGGCTCCGCCCCCCCAAGGGCGGGGCCGGGTGGGCGTGGCCTCACCTTGGCTCTGCGGCTCCAATTCCAGCAGTTCCCGGCAGGTCTCCACCTGTTCCCGCAGCACCTGGGGGTTGGCCACGCCCACCTCGGGCCTGAGGGGGCGGGGTTTGGTCAGAAAGGGGCGTGGTTTCACTAAAAGGGGTGTGGGTTGAGCCTGTATTGGGATAGAAGCAAAGGGAGGCTAAAGGAGGGTTGAGGTGGGCAGGGCTTAATCAAAGGGGTGTGGTTTAGCCATGAGGGGTGTGGGTTAGCAGCAAAGGGACATGGCTTAGTAAGAGAGGGGAGTGGCTTAGCAGCAAATGGGCGTGGTTTAGCCAGAAAGGGGCGTGGCTTGCTCGCCCCATAGGGAAACATAAGGGGGGGCTGAGGGAAGGTCCAGGTGGGCGTGGCCTCGCTGATTGGGCGTGGCTTTCTCCCGGGGGGCGGGGCCTCACCGAGGGGGCGTGGTTTTCTTCAGGGGGGAGTGGCTTACCAAAACAGCTCCCGGGCCACGATTGGCTTCTGCCACCAGGCCTCGTCCTCGTCTAGGAGAGAAAAGGGGCGTGGCCGCGGCGAAAGGGGGCGTGGCTCAAGGGGGCGTGGCAGGGATTGGGCGTGGCTCTCACCTGGCAGCAGCGTCACCTGGCGGTGGGCGGAGTCGGGCTCCCAGGTGACGCCCAGCTGGAGGCGTGGCCGCTCGGTGGGTGGGGCCTCTGCGGGTCGGGGCAGGTCCAGGAGCTTTGATACCTGTCAAGGCGTGTTGGGAGAGCCACGCCCCCATGCCCCGCCCTAAGCCCCGCCCAACCCAGCCCCGCTCTCCTGTTTAGGGGAAAGGATACCCAGGTGTGGCTGAGGCGTGGCCACCCTTCCCCTGAGCGCCACGCCCCTTCCAGGGCGGAGCCATCCAGGGGTCGCCGGGCGATCCGGGCTCACCTGGGGGCGCAGAAACGGTTGGGTTTTAACCCAAAATCGGAGCTTTCTCGATCCCCAAAATGGGCGTTTTTAGCCCCGAAATATTCAGGGTATCAGGTCTACCCGTTAAAGTCAATAGGGTTGAGGGGACAACAGGTCTACCCATTAAAGGCAATAGGGCAAAGAGGACACCAGGTCTACCCATTAAAGACAATAGGGCAAAGAGGACATCGGGTCTACACTTTAAAGTTAATGGGGACAAACTGGACATGAGGTCTACCTATTAAAGTCAATGTGACAAATCGGACATCAGGTCTACTCATAAAAGTCAATGCGGATCAATAGGCTATCAGGTCTACCCATTAAAGCCAAGGGGCCAAAGGGACACCATATCTACCCATTAAAATCAATGAGGATCAATAGGTCATCAGGTCTACCCATTAAAGTCAAAAGGGATTGACAAGTCATCAGGTCTACCCATTAAAGTCAATTGGGCAAACTGGAAACCAGGTCTACCCATTAAAATCAATGGGGATCACTGGGCCATCAGGTCTACCCATAAAGTTTATAATAGAGTCCAGTGATCTCAGTAGGTCAGGCCGCACTGTTTTGGGGGGTTTTTTTTGGGGGAGGGGAGATCCAGGTGTCCAAGGGGTTCACAGATGTACAGAGGGGGGGACCCAGAAGTTTTCTGGGGGTGGGGGGGGAATCCAAGCGTCCTGACTCACCACGACAGGGCGGGAGAAAACGACGGCCAACGTGGTGTCCTCTCGGTTGATGTACACGCAGATGATCCTCGGCAGGGGGGTGGCTTTTTGGGGGAGACCCTGACATTCAGGGGGTGTCCCCTGGTACCCAGGTGAAGGACCCAGGTCTGAAGGGACCCCCTGTCCCCCCCAAATTACCTCGGGAGAGGATGCAGCGCAAGTAGACCCAGGCACTCTGGTCGGTGGGATCGGTGAAGACGGGGTTCTGCACCAGCTCCAGCTCTGGGAGGGGCAAAGAGGGGACCCCAATATCTCAGGGGGACCCCAGGGGGCATTTGAGGGGGCTCTGGTGAACTCCCAGTGTGTCCACACAATGTTTTGGAGGAGTTGACAAGGAGGCACCCCAAAAATCCAGGTCACCAGGTCTACCCGTTGGAGTCAATAGGGAAAATGGGACATCAGGTCTACCCATTAAAGTCAATGGGGATTAATGAGCAATCAGGTCTACCCATTGGAGTCAAAGGGGCAGATAGGACATCAGGTCTACCCATTAAAGTCAATAAGGATGAGACATCAGGTCTACCCATTGGAGTCAAAGGGGCAAATGGGACATCGGGTCTACCCTTTGGATAAAATGGGGCAAACTGGACATCAGATCTACCAATTAAGTCTGGAAGTTAATAGGCTATCAGGTCTACCCACTAAAGTCAATCGGGGTTAATGGGTATCAGGTCTACCCATTAAAGACATTGGGGATAAATGAGACATCAGGTCTACCCATTAAATGTCAATGGAGATGAGACATCAGGTGTATCCATTAAATGTAATAGGGACAATGGGAAATCAGGTCTACCCATTACACTCAGTGGGGCAAATGGGATATCAGGTCTACCCATTAAAGTCAATAGGGATAAATGAGACCAGGTCTACCTGGGGCAAATAGGACATCAGGTCTACCCATTAAACTAAATGGGGATCAATGAGCTATCAGGTCTACCCGTTAAAATCTCAGGGGATGAGACATCAGGTCTACCCATTAAACAATGGGGATCAATGGGTGTCCTGGTTGGAATGGCTGGGACCAATTCATCACTGGATGGGTGTAACCCAAACCTGTGTATTCTATAGCCTTCCATGCCATTTCCCAGAAACTGTTGTCAGTAGAGGCCTTTTTGGGGGGTTTATTCCTCGGGATTTCCAGGGTCTCAGTTTCAGTGGAGTGGATCTTTCCCACCTGGATCTTTGTTAAATCAACTTCAAGATGGCCAATCTGAGCCGCTGCAACCTGGCCCATGCCAACCTGTGCTGGGCCAGCCTGGAGAGGGCTGACCTGTCAGGCTCTGTGCTGGATGGAAGAGCTGCTGCAGCTTGGGAAGGCTGGGCTTGTGTTAACAGAGAGGAGCTGGAACAAACAGAGCGGTGTAAAACATCAAGTTCTTAAATAGATTCTAGAGTTATTCTGGTTCCCAAAGCTTTTACACTTCCCCCCAGTAATGATTTAATGGGATTGACTCCCCAAGCAGAAATTAAAAGTGTCTTCTTGATTGTCTTTGGAGTTGTTCTTCCGGCTCTCAGTGACTCCTGTCTGTGCCAGTGTGCCAACCTGCCAGGGGTGAAGATGCTGCGCTCCAACGCAGAGGGAGTGTCTCTGAAAGGCTGCAACTCTGGGGACCCATCAGGCCTTAAAGCTCATCTGGAAGGTAAGAAGGTTTTGCCTTGTGAATCTGTGCCAACTGAAGGCTGTGCTTGTACATTTGTATGGCCCAGAAAAG
>NW_020922220.1:0-2088 GCF_003984885.1 Neopelma chrysocephalum
GGACCCCTTTTTTTATTCCCACCTTTATTCCCACAGGGAATTCCTGTCAGGAGTGTTTTTAGGGGGGTCCCAAAATTCCCAAAATTTCCACCCTGAACCCCTTTTTTTTCCACACCTTTATTCCCACAGGAAATTCCTGTCAGGAGTCCTTTTAGGGAGGTCCCAAACTTCCCAAAACTCCCCCAATTCCCATTTTTTTCCCCACCCTCATTCCCACAGGGAATTCCCGTCGGATCCCGACTCTGGCAGCGACTTCGAGACCACTTTGCCTTCCCGGAAAAAACGTGGACGCCTCCAAAATTCCAACCCAGGGCCGGTAATTCCCATTTTTCCCCCCTTAAATCCCAAATTTTTCAGGAATTACAACCTGTTGGTCCAATTTATCCCGGTTTTCCAGCAGAACCCGAAGCGCTCCCGGCGTTCCCGTGGGATCGAGGCGGATCCCAAGGAGAATTCCCTTTTCCAGGCGGTTTTGTCGGGAAAAGCCGTGGTGGAGGTGCCCTAAAATTGAGGGGGGGTCCCTAAAATTAGGGGGATGATCCCTAAAATTCGAGGGGGGATCCCAACGATCCCGGAATTCCCGGCAGACGTTGGTGGACGAGTGGCTGGAATTGTACAAACGGGATCGGGAGTCGGGATTGTTGGAGCTGCTCAACTTCACCGTCAGGGCCTGCGGGTGCAGAGGTGGGAATTTGGGGGGGTCATTCCCGGATTTTGGGGCGGGGGGACCCCGAAAATGGGCAGGATGGAGGGAAAAGGAGGAATTATGGAGGTGGGATGAGGGAAAACGGGAGGGAAGTGGGGGAAAAGGGGATTGGGATGGGGGGAAATGGGGTGGGATGGGGGAAAAAAGAGGATTTGGGGGGTGGGATGAGGGAAAAGAGGGTTGGGATGGAGGGAAATGGGACTGGGATGAGGGAAAATAGGGGAAAACGGGATTGGGATGAGGGAAAATGGGGCTGGGATGAGGGAAAAAGGGGTTGGGATGAGGGAAAATGGGCTTGGGATGGAGGGAAATGGGGGAAAACAGGATTGGGGTTCTGGGATTGGGATGGGGAAGAAGGGGAGAAAAACGGGGTGGGATGGGGGGAAATGTGGGATTTTGGGAGTGGGGTGAGGGAAAAGAGGGTTGGGATGGAGGAAAAAGAGGATTTGGGGGGTGGGATGAGGGAAAAGAGGGTTGGGATGGGGGGAAAAAAGAGGATTTGGGGGGTGGGATGAGGGAAAAGGGGGGAAAAATGGGGTGGGATGAGGGAAAAAAGAGGATTTGGGGTGTGGGATGAGGGAAAAGAGGGTTGGGATGGAGGAAAATTAAAGATTGTGTGGTTGGGATGGGGGAAAATTGGGGTGGGATGAAGGAAAGAGGGTTGGGATGGAGGGAAATTAAGGATTTTGGGGTTGGGATGAGGGAAAAGAGGGTTGGGATGGAGGGAAATCAAGGATTTTGGAGTTGGGATGGGGAAAAGGGGGAAAAATGGGGTGGGATGGAGGGAAAAAAGAGGATTTGGGAATGGGATGAGGGGAAAAAATGAGTGGGATGGAGGAAAATTAAGGATTCTGGGTTTGGGATGGAGGGAAAACAGCTGGAAAACATGGATTGGGAACCTTCCACAGGTGTGGTGACCCCTGAGATGTTCCGGGAGCTGCAGAATTCCCAGATCATCCAACAACTCACGGAGAAGTTCAAGGAGGTGCCTCGGGGGGGATTCCAGAGGCCGGGAATGGGATTTTAAAGGGTTTTTTAGGGGATTTTTAAGGGATTTTCAGTGGATTTTTGAGGGATTTTTAGTGGATTTTAAAGGGATTTTTAGTGGATTTTTGAGGGATTTTTACTGAGTTTTTAAGTAATTTTTAACGGATTTTTAAGGGATTTTTAGTGGATTTTTGATGGATTTTTAGTGGATTTTTAAGAGATGTTTAGTGGATTTTTAAGGAACTTTTATTGTATTTTTAAGGAATTTTTAGTGGATTTTTAACGGATTTTTAGTGAGTTTTTAAGGAATTTTTAGAGGATTTTAAAGGAATTTTTACTGGAATTTTGAAGGAATTTTTAGTGGATTTTGAAGGAATTTTTAGTGGATTTTGAAG
>NW_020922221.1:0-444 GCF_003984885.1 Neopelma chrysocephalum
GTCCGGCGGCCCGAGCCACCACCCCACAGGCCAGGCTGGGGGGGCACGGGGGGGGGTGAGCCCCCAGACACCCCCCAAACACCTCCCCAGATCCGCCCAAACACCCTCAAAACACCCACCTCAAATCCCCCCCAATCCCTACAGGAAACCCCCTGAAGTCCCCTCCAAACCCCCCCAGACATCCCCCAAAAAGGCCCAAACATCCCCCCCAAATCTCCCTCCAAACCTCTCCAAACGCCCCCCAAACACCCCAATGGCCCCAAACACTCCCCCAAACCCCTCCAGCCCCCCCAAACACCCCCCAAAAAGGCCCAAACATCCCCCCCAAATCTCCCTCCGAACCTTTCCAAATGCCCCCCAAACACCCCAATGGCCCCAAACGGCCCCAAACACCAAACCAAAACACCCCCAAATCCCCCCCTCAAACCTCCCCAAACCCCTCAC
>NW_020922222.1:0-1148 GCF_003984885.1 Neopelma chrysocephalum
GTCCTCTTTGTGTCCCCTCTGTCCCCCTGTGTCCCCCCCATGTCCCCTCTGTGTCCCCTTCATGCCCCCCCATGTCCCCCTTTGTCCTTCATGTCCCCCCATGTCCCTCGTGTCCTTCATGTCCCCCCATGTCCCCCTGTGTCCTTCATGTCCCCTCTGTGTCCCCTCTGTCCCCCTTTGTTGCCTCATGTCCCTTCATGTCCCCCCATGTCCCCCTGTGTCCCCTCTGTCCCCCTTTGTTGCCTCATGTCCCTTCATGTCTCCCCATGTCCCCGTGTCCCCTTCATGTCCCCCCATGTCCCTCATGTCCTTCATGTCCCCTCTGTGTCCCCTCTGTGTCCCCTCTGTCCCCCTGTGTCCCCCCCCATGTCCCTTCCTGTCCCCCCGCGTCCCCTCGTGCCACCCTGGGTGTCCCCCACCCATGAAGGGAGGGCTCTGGGGTGACACTGGGGGAACTGGGGGGGTCTGGGTGGCACAGTGGGGGTGGGGGTTTAGGGTGCCCTGAGGGGTGGGGGGGTCAGGAATGCCCCAAAAGAGGGGGGTCAGGGTGCCCCAGGAGGGTGTTGGGGTTCCCCAGGGGTAAGGTCAGGGTGCTTGGGGGGCTCAGGGTGCCCTGGGGAGGGTCCTGGGTGCCCCAACGGGGGTCAGGGTGCCCTGGGAGGGATTTGGGTGCCCTGGAGAGGTCAGGGTGCCCAGGAGGGATTCGGGGTGCCCTTGGAGGAGTCAGGGTGCCCCGGGGGGGATTTGGGGTGCCCTGGGGAGGTCAGGGTGCCTTGAGGAGGGTCAGGGTTATGGGTGGGGGGGGTCAGGGTGCCCCAAGGGGGGGTCAGGGTGCCCCGGGGGGAATTTGGGGTGCCCTTGGAGGGGTCAGGGTGCCCTGGGAGGGATTTGGGGTGCCCTTGGAGGGATCAGGGTGCCTTGAGGAGGGTCAGGGTTGTGGGGGGTGGTTTTGGGGTGCCAGGGGTGGGTGCTGACCCCCCCTGCCCCCCCAGGCCGCCGTCAGTCCAAGCGGCAGCTCCGGAACGAGAAGGACAAACCCCTCCCCCCACTGCTGGCCCGGGTGGGCGGAAACATCGAGGTGAGGGACCCCCGGGTGGGGGGGGACAGGGGAGGACACCCCAGGGGGGCACCTTGGACCCCTCCAGGAG
>NW_020922223.1:0-3048 GCF_003984885.1 Neopelma chrysocephalum
TCCCCCAGGTACTCCTCCAGCCCCACAAACCCTATCCCAACTGCAAAGTCCAGATCCCTGCCCTAGACTGATTTCAGCTCTACCCGCCCAGTCCACGTTTCCGCCCATCAATCCCTATTCCACAGCCACACAGAGGTTTCAGCGACGGTGCCAGTGCCTGTCTCAATTCTACAGTGATTTCTGCTCCAGTGCCACAGTCCCTATCCCTCCTCCACAGTCCCTTTCCGAGCTGCACTCTCCCTATCCCATACCCAGACCCACCAGTTCTTTCTCTGCCAGCTCTGATGTCAGCTGCCAGTAAAGCTGCTGCACATTCCAATCCTAGTATCCTTGTTTTGTTAAAGGTCTGAGTTTTCCACCCGAGCTCTCAAGCCCACATTCCAGGCTATGCCTGACTATTTTTGTCCCAGCTCCATCCCTGCAGTACTTATGCCAGGTCCATGCTCCCTATCCCAGCCCCACTCTGGTTTTGCCCACAGCCCTACCGTCTTTATGTCTCCACCAGCTCTGCTGCCTGAGCTCCAGGTCCTCAGCTTTCTGCTGCCTCTGCCTCAGCTTTCTGCTGTCTCTGCCTCAGTTTTCTGCTGCCTCTGTCTCAGTTTTCTGCTGCCTCTGCCTAAAGCTGCTCCTGGGTATCTCTGCAGTCCGGGGCTGTTGACAAGGCCACAAATCAGTCTTTGTCATTCACTTAAATATCTCTAGGAGCTGTCCCACCCATCCCAACGGGAACAGTACTACAGCAACAAAACAATAGCATAAACAATCAAGTAATCAAAGATGAAAATAAAAGTAAAATAAAATTATAATAGAATGAAACATCTTTTATTACTTTTCTTTGTAATAATATTTTCAATACCAGCCCCCCTGAGAAGCTGCATCCTAGTCCTTCTGGTTCGGGGGAGCACCCCTGAGCATGGGCTGCTCCCCTACTGGGCACTGACCAAAGCCGGCCGGCACAGCTGTTCCGGGACACTGCCTGCCCAAGACCCTGCATCGGCAGCTGCGGGGGACCGACCCCGGCTCCCCCTGGATCGGCAGCTGAGGGGGTGCTGCCCCCTGGCTCCCCGCCGCTCCCTGGAGCGGCAGCCGCGAGGGTCCCACCCTGGCTCACCGCCGCTCCTCAGCCCAGCGGCCGCGCCGATCCCGCGCCGGCTCCCGCAGCTCCCGCGCCGCCCCCAGCCCCGCCGCCGAACTGCCCCGGGAGACCCCCGCCCACCCCATTTATAGCCCGCGGCCCACAGAGCCCCGCCCCCCTCGTGCCAGCCCAGCCAATCCCAGCCCCCGGCAGCATCCGGCCCCGCCAATCCCCGCCTACCCGTTCCCGCCCTGCCCGTCCCCAAGAATCCCGCTGTCCCCTCATACCCCGCTCCCAGGGGCTGCTCCGCTTCCCCCCGCTCCCCGCCTCCCTCCCCTTCTCCCGGGAGAACTCCCGGATGGGACGGGACCGCGGACCTCCCACCCACCCTTTCAACAGCGCCTGCGGGCACCGCGGCAGCGCAGGCGCGGCTCCACCGGATCCCGAAGCAAAGGCGCCGAGACCGGCGCCTGAGGGGAACGCGGGGGGCGAGGTGGAGAAGGGGGCGGCTCCGCGCCGCGGCTGAGCGGGCACAGCTTACGGGACCGCGTCCCCATTGAAAGGGTGGGCTGCGATTGGACGGAGCAGAGAAAAGCGAGCTGGGAGTGGCGGGCCGGGATCGAACCTGCACGTCGGGAGTCAGAACCTCCCGGAGAGAGCGGCCCCTGTGCCCAAGGCAGGCCAGGTGCCTGGAGCGGCAGCCGCGGGAGTCCCGCCCCAGCTCACCGCCGATCCCGCCTCGGCTCCCGGAGCTCCAGCGCCGCTTCCACCTCCGCCGCCGAACTGCCCTAGCGCGACCCCCCCCCCGCTATTTATAGCCCGCGGCCCGCACAGCCCCGCCCCCCTGTGCCAGCCCAGCCAATCCTCGCCCGCCCGTTCCCGAGAACCCCGCTATCCCCGCAAGCCCCGCTCCCGGGGCCGCTCCCGCCCGCTCCCCGCCTCCCTCCGCTTCTCCCGGGAGAGCTCCCGGACGGGACGTGACGGCGGAGCTCCCACCGCCCTTCCGTGGTCCCAGCAGCGCCTGAGGGGAACGGGGGGGCGGTGCCGCGCGGAGGGGCCGCGCCGCGGCTGAGCGGGCAGAGCTTGCGGGACCGCTGCCGGATTGAGAAGGCGGGCCGTGATTGGACGGCGCCGAGAAAGGCGGGCCGGGATTGGCGGGCCGGACGCTGCCTCGGGCCGGGATTGGCGGGGTTTGGAGCCCGCGGGGCCGTGGCCGCGGGTGGCGGGAGGCGCTCGGGTGGTCGGGCGGAGGGACGACGGCCGTGTCGGAGGGGCCCTGCCTTTGGTGGGGCCGCACTCCCGGGGTCCCGGCCCCAAGGCCCCTGCAGAGCCCCTCGGGGCGCCCCCCACCGGCACACGGGGCGGTTCCGTGTCGCGAAGGCGGACTGTGCGGCATGGGGGACCGGGGAGCAGCGGCAACGTGGTGGGCCGGGAGTCGGCGGCGGAGAGTGGGGAGGACGCAAAGCGGCAGTGCGCCTCTGACCGCTTCTCCCCATGCAGCAGTTCTGCTTCTACGGGGACTTAGACTGCCCCGACTAGGTGCTGGCTGAGATCAGCTCCCTGGCCGAAATCTTTTAAGTGCCCGCCCCCACCCCTATCCCCCTGCCCGCCCCAGGCCCGCTGCCCACCTTCTCCTGCGCAGTGCCCGCTGATGATGAAGCTGATCTGCACCCAGGTACGTAAAGTATGTAAAATCTACTTAATGAAAACCAAAACATCAAACGGCGGATCGATCAAGTTGTGCCCTGGCTGTAGCAGATGCCTGACTGCACTCAGCGAACGGAAGGTGCCTCTGGGGACCAGTGAGTACTCTGGATGCTAATGCTGTCAGAGCTCTAAATCTAAGCTCTCAACAGAGAGATCTGAAGAAGTTGCAGGAAAAGAAACTGCTTTCTGGTTCCTTCAGCTTCAGGAAGCCACAGTGGCAGATGGCCAAATGTGCAGTCAGTTGGCTGCAAGACCTTTAACTCATC
>NW_020922224.1:0-2843 GCF_003984885.1 Neopelma chrysocephalum
AACCACTGAACCGTGTCCCTCATCGCCAGATCCAGACGCCTCTGAAAAACCTCCAGGGATGGGGACTCCACCTGGGAAACCTATTCCAGTGCCCGGTGACCCTGTCGGTGAAAACAACTATTCCAATCTCTGACCTGGATCTGCCTGGCCTTGGTCCGAGGCCATTTGGTCCTCCCAGCACTGGCTCCTTCCCAGCAGCCGCCTGAGGAGAAGGCGGTTCACGGGTCCCCTGTGCCCGCCGGCTGGCCCCGCTCGGCTCCAGATGGGGAGGGAACGTGCCCTACTATGCATCCAGTCGCTCCCAGCCATTTCCAGTATATCCCAGCTGCCTCCAACATGCTGCCAGGTGCTCCCAGTATGATCCCAGTTGCCCCACTTTTGGTCCCGCTGGATCCAGTCCAGGTCTCCATGCATCTCAGTGTTCCCTGTCCCCCCACCCCGGTGTCACCCCCTTTTCTGTCCCCACAGAGCTCCTGAGCCGGTGGCGGCCGCAGCCCCTCCCCGGGGCCTCAGGCCCAACCTGAACCCCCCCCGTCTCCCTGAGGATTTTGGGGGGGTTGTGTGTCCCCCCCTCCCCTGCTGTCACTCTGCCTCCACCCAGCTGCTCCCAGCGATCCCAGTAAAGCTTCCCAGTTCTCCCCAGTCCTGGTGTTTCGGGGGTACTGGGGGAGGAGCTTGGGGGAATCCCAAGGGGTGAAGCTGAGTTTGGGGGGGGCAGAATCGGCCCCAGGATCGATGGGGAATTGGAACCCCCCTGTATTCCCCCAATGTCAACCCGCTCTGGAGGGGCTTTGGGAGGGCACCTGCCCCTCAAAAAAGCACCCAGCTCACCCCAAAACCTCCACATAGCCCCCCAAGGACCCTCAAACCCACTCAAAGCCCAGCCAGGACCCCACCCAACCCCTTTTCTGAGAGGACTTCTCTGGGCACTGGTGGTGCTGGGAGCCCCCCCGGCTGCAGGTGAGGAGCTCTTGGGTGAGCGGGGAGTGAGAAGGGGGCGGTTGGTGGGAAAAGTGGAGTCAGAGGGGATAAAGGGGTGGTGGGACCCCAAACCGAGCATGAGAGGGCCAGGGACTGGAGGGATGATATGGAAGTGGTGAGAAGGGGGGAAAAAGTAGGGGTTAGGACCCCTAAGCTGATCAAGGGGGGGGCTGAAGATGAGGGGACCATGAAAAGGTGGAAGGAACAGGGAGAATGGTGGAAAAGGGGGGGGTGGTGTGGTGGATCCAACAGTCCCATGGCAGTCTTTGGGCACAGGGCGGTTGGCAAAGGGTGGTGGCCCCCTTGAGCTCCCAACTGACTGTGAGGTGCTGGGGGCTGCTGGATCCAATCTCAGCCTTGGATCATGCCAACACTTTCAGTTTAGAGGAATCAGAGAAGTGTGATTGAATCACTTTGGTCCCCCAGGATTTTAATGATGGCAAATCGGATCTATTGATAGAAATGAATTACGTGGGGATACAAATGATCAGACAAAAGATTTTCATCAGAATTATTTACTGCACAATACAAACACTAAAACTACCAGCAGTACAGGATAAGATAGGACAGTGCTCTACACTAAAACAGTTGTTGAAGCAATTCTACTCAAGCTGGCACAAAAGCAAGAATTCTTAATTAGAGATGGATGGAACTCCCCCAGACCAACGCTCGTGAGGAGATCTCTGCTCTCAACCTCCAGGACTGACCTTGGGGGGTCCCCAGCCAAGGCAGGAATCTCCACACACCCCCCAAGAAGGGTTCTGTTGGATGAACCTGCCCCTGGGAAAGGGGACTGGCCCTTTGTGGTCGAAAGGGATGGACTGACAGTCACTGGACTCCAGGGGTTGCCTCACCATCAGGGGCTTCATTCGGGGTGGAAGCAGTGGCCGAAGCACTTCTTCTGCAGTGTCCTGCAGTTAGGACACTGGTAGGGTTTCCCTTAGCGGTGGGTCTGTTGGTGTGAGGTCAAATTAGCCCTCTGGGTGAAGCTCTTCCCACACTCCCCACACTTGTAGGGCCTCTCCCCGGTGTGGATGCGCTGGTGGTTGATAAGGGTGAAGTTCCGGCTGAAGCCCTTCCCGCAGTCGGTGCAGCGGAAGGGCCTCTCATCCGTGTGTGTCTGCTCATGTCTGATGAGAGTTGAGCTGCGCTGAAACCTCTTCCCACATTCGAAGCACTTGTAGGGCCGTTCTCCAGTGTGGCTGAGCTGGTGGTTGCGGAGGCTGGACCGTTCACTGAAGCTCATCCCACATTCCCCACACGTGTAGGGCCGTTCCCCAGTGTGGATGCGTTGGTGGGTGTGGAGTTGGAGCTGTCACTGAAGCTCTTCCCACATTCCCCACACAAATAGGGCCGTTCTCCAGTGTGGATGTGCTGGTGTCGAATCAGGCTGGAGCTGTTGCTGAAGCTCTTCCCACATTCTCCACATGGGTAGGGACGTTCCCCAGTGTGGATAATCTGGTGTCGGAGCAGGTGGGAGCTCTTCTTGAAGCTCTGCCCACATTCCAAGCATCTGAAGGGCTTCTCCCGTCTGGGAAGCTGCTCAGGGACCACCAGGTCGGAGCTCTGCCTCAAACTCTGTCCGCCTTCCCGGCACAGGCTGGCTCTTTCCACCTCAGAGCACCCTGGGTTGGCTTTGGAGCCCCTCCTGCGGGGGGATCTCGGGGCCTTTTCCTCCCCGCTGCCTTCCTGCGCCGTGGAGCCCTTCAAAACAGCCTCTCCCACCAGGGTCTGACGGGGGGATTTGTCCTCCAGGCTCTCCGTCTTCAGCTCGGGGCCTGGGGCAGGAAGCAAGAAGGACAGGGAGGGGATTTGCCTCCGGCCCACAGGGAAGGCCAAGGACATCCCCCCAACTCCGGCCC